>NW_027254736.1:0-195349 GCF_044704955.1 Pristiophorus japonicus | reverse complement strand
ACAGGCTCAGTGAGTGGGATATAGACAGGCTCAGTGAGTGGGATATAGACAGGCTCAGTGAGTGGGATATAGACCGGCTCAGTTAATGGGATATAGACAGGCTCAGTGAGTGGGATATAGACAGGCTCAGTGAGTGGGATATAGACCGGCTCAGAGAGTGGGATATAGACAGGCTCAGTGAGTGGGATATAGACCGGCTCAGTTAGTGGGATATAGACCGGCTCAGTGAGTGGGATATAGACAGGCTCAGTGAGTGGGATATAGACCGGCTCAGTGAGTGGGATATAGACAGGCTCAGTGAGTGGGATATAGACAGGCTCAGTGAGTGGGATATAGACAGGCTCAGTGAGTGGGATATAGACAGGCTCAGTGAGTGGGATATAGACAGGCTCAGTGAGTGGGATATAGACAGGCTCAGTGAGTGGGATATAGACAGGCTCAGTGAGTGGGATATAGACAGGCTCAGTGAGTGGGATATAGACCGGCTCAGTGAGTGGGATACAGACAGGCTCAGTGAGTGGGATATAGACAGGCTCAGTGAGTGGGATATAGACCGGCTCAGTGAGTGGGATACAGATAGGCTCAGTGAGTGGGATATAGACAGGCTCAGAGAGTGGGATATAGACCAGCTCAGTGAATGGGATATAGACAGGCTCAGTGAATGGGATATAGACTGGCTCAGTGAGTGGGATATAGAACGGATCAGTGAGTGGGATATAGACCGGCTCGGTGAGTGGGATATAGACCGGCTCAGTGAGTAGGATATAGACTGGCTCAGTGAGTGGGATACAGACCAGCTCAGTTAGTGGGATATAGACAGGCTCAGTGAATGGGATATAGACTGGCTCAGTGAGTGGGATATAGACCGGCTCAGTGAGTGGGATATAGACAGGCTCAGTGTGTGGGATATAGACCGGCTCAGTGAGTGGGATATAGACAGGCTCAGTGAGTGGGATATAGACAGGCTCAGTGAGTGGGATATAGACAGGCTCAGTGAGTGGGATATAGACAGGCTCAGTGAGCTGGATATAGACCGGCTCAGTGAGTGGGATATAGACCGGCTCAGTGAGTGGGATATAGACAGGCTCAGTGAGTGGGATATAGACAGGCTCAGTGAGTGGGATATAGATAGGCTCAGTGAGTGGGATATAGACCGGTTCAGTGAGTGGGATATAGACCGGCACAGTGATTGGGATATAGACTGGCTCAGTGAGTGGGATATAGACTGGCTCAGTGAGTGGGATATAGACAGGCTCAGTGAGTGGGATATAGACAGGCTCAGTGAGTGGGATATAGACAGGCTCAGTGAGTGGGATATAGAAAGTCTCAGTGAATGGGATATAGACTGGCTCAGTGAGTGGGATATAGACCGGCTCAGTGAGTGGGATATAGACCGGCTCAGTGAGTGGGATATAGACAGGCTCAGTGAGTGGGATATAGACAGGCTCAGTGAATGGGATATGGACTGGCTCAGTGAGTGGGATATAGACAGACTCAGTGAGTGGGATATAGACAGGCTCAGTGAGTGGGATATAGACAGGCTCAGTGAGTGGGATATAGACCGGCTCAGTGAGTGGGATATAGACAGGCTCAGTGAGTGGGATATAGACCGGCTCAGTGAGTGGGATATAGACAGGCTCAGTGAGTGGGATATAGACAGGCTCAGTGAGTGGGATATAGACAGGCTCAGTGAGTGGGATATAGACCGGCTCAGTGAGTGGGATATAGACAGGCTCAGTGAGTGGGATATAGACTGGCTCAGTGAGTGGGATATAGACCGGCTCAGTGAGTGGGATATAGACCGGCTCAGTGAGTGGGATATAGACCGGCTCAGTGTGTGGGATATAGACCGGCTCAGTGAGTGGGATATAGACCGGCTCAATGAGTGGGATATAGACAGGCTCAGTGAATGGGATATGGACTGGCTCAGTGAGTGGGATATAGACCGGCTCAGTGAGTGGGATATAGACAGGCTCAGTGAGTGGGATATAGACAGGCTCAGTGAGTGGGATATAGACAGGCTCAGTGAGTGGGATATAGACCGGATCAGTGAGTGGGATATAGACAGGCTCAGTGAGTGGGATATAGACAGGCTCAGTGAGTGCCATATAGACTGGCTCAGTGAGTGGGATATAGACAGGCTCAGTGAGTGGGATATAGACCGGCTTAGTGAGTGGGATATAGACCGGCTCAGTGAGTGGGATATAGACCGGTTCAGTGAGTGGGATATAGACCGGCACAGTGATTGGGATATAGACTGGCTCAGTGAGTGGGATATAGACTGGCTCAGTGAGTGGGATATAGACAGGCTCAGTGAGTGGGATATAGACAGGCTCAGTGAGTGGGATATAGACAGGCTCAGTGAGTGGGATATAGAAAGTCTCAGTGAATGGGATATAGACTGGCTCAGTGAGTGGGATATAGACCGGCTCAGTGAGTGGGATATAGACCGGCTCAGTGAGTGGGATATAGACAGGCTCAGTGAGTGGGATATAGACAGGCTCAGTGAATGGGATATGGACTGGCTCAGTGAGTGGGATATAGACAGACTCAGTGAGTGGGATATAGACAGGCTCAGTGAGTGGGATATAGACAGGCTCAGTGAGTGGGATATAGACAGGCTCAGTGAGTGAGATATAGACAGGCTCAGTGAGTGGGATATAGACCGGCTCAGTGAGTGGGATATAGACAGGCTCAGTGAGTGGGATATAGACCGGCTCAGTGAGTGGGATATAGACAAGCTCAGTGAGTGGGATATAGACAGGCTCAGTGAGTGGGATATAGACCGGCTCAGTGAGTGGGATATAGACAGGCTCAATGAGTGGGATATAGACCAGCTCAGTGAGTGGGATATAGACAGGCTCAGTGAGTGGGATATAGACAGGCTCAGTGAGCTGGATATAGACCGGCTCAGTGAGTGGGATATAGACCGGCTCAGTGAGTGGGATATAGACAGGCTCAGTGAGTGGGATATAGACAGGCTCAGTGAGTGGGATATAGATAGGCTCAGTGAGTGGGATATAGACCGGTTCAGTGAGTGGGATATAGACCGGCTCAGTGATTGGGATATAGACCGGCTCAGTGAGTGGGATATAGACAGGCTCAGTGAGTGGGATATAGACAGGCTCAGTGAGTGGGATATAGACAGGCTCAGTGAGTGGGATATAGACAGGCTCAGTGAATGGGATATAGACTGGCTCAGTGAGTGGGATATAGACCGGCTCAGTGAGTGGGATATAGACAGGCTCAGTGAGTGGGATATAGACAGGCTCAGTGAGTGGGATATAGACAGGCTCAGTGAATGGGATATGGACTGGCTCAGTGAGTGGGATATAGACCGGCTCAGTGAGTGGGATATAGACAGGCTCAGTGAGTGGGATATAGACAGGCTCAGTGAGTGGGATATAGACAGGCTCAGTGAGTGGGATATAGACCGGCTCAGTGAGTGGGATATAGACAGGCTCAGTGAGTGGGATATAGACCGGCTCAGTGAGTGGGATATAGACAGGCTCAGTGAGTGGGATATAGACAGGCTCAGTGAGTGGGATATAGACAGGCTCAGTGAGTGGGATATAGACCGGCTCAGTGAGTGGGATATAGACAGGCTCAGTGAGTGGGATATAGACTGGCTCAGTGAGTGGGATATAGACCGGCTCAGTGAGTGGGATATAGACCGGCTCAGTGAGTGGGATATAGAACGGCTCAGTGAGTGGGATATAGACCGGCTCAATGAGTGGGATATGGACAGGCTCAGTGAATGGGATATGGACTGGCTCAGTGAGTGGGATATAGACCGGCTCAGTGAATGGAATATAGACAGGCTCAGTGAGTGGGATATACACAGGCTCAGTGAGTGGGATAGAGACAGGCTCAGTGAGTGGGATATAGACCGGATCAGTGAGTGGGATATAGACAGGCTCAGTGAGTGGGATATAGACAGGCTCAGTGAGTGGGATATAGACTGGCTCAGTGAGTGGGATATAGACAGGCTCAGTGAGTGGGATATAGACCGGCTTAGTGAGTGGGATATAGACCGGCTCAGTGAGTGGGATATAGACAGGCTCAGTGAGTGGGATATAGACAGGCTCAGTGAGTGGGATATAGACAGGCTCAGTGAGTGAGATATAGACAGGCTCAGTGAGTGGGATATAGACCGGCTCAGTGAGTGGGATATAGACAGGCTCAGTGAGTGGGATATAGACCGGCTCAGTGAGTGGGATATAGACAAGCTCAGTGAGTGGGATATAGACAGGCTCAGTGAGTGGGATATAGACCGGCTCAGTGAGTGGGATATAGACAGGCTCAGTGAGTGGGATATAGACAGGCTCAGTGAGTGGGATATAGACAGGCTCAGTGAGTGGGATATAGACAGGCTCAGTGAGTGGGATATAGACCGGCTCAGTGAATGGGATATAGACAGGCTCAGTGAGTGGGATATAGACAGGCTCAGTGAGTGGGATATAGACCGGCTCAGAGAGTGGGATATAGACAGGCTCAGTGAGTGGGATATAGACCGGCTCAGTTAGTGGGATATAGACCGGCTCAGTGAGTGGGATATAGACAGGCTCAGTGAGTGGGATATAGACCGGCTCAGTGAGTGGGATATAGACAGGCTCAGTGAGTGGGATATAGACAGGCTCAGTGAGTGGGATATAGACAGGCTCAGTGAGTGGGATATAGACAGGCTCAGTGAGTGGGATATAGACAGGCTCAGTGAGTGGGATATAGACAGGCTCAGTGAGTGGGATATAGACAGGCTCAGTGAGTGGGATATAGACAGGCTCAGTGAGTGGGATATAGACCGGCTCAGTGAGTGGGATACAGACAGGCTCAGTGAGTGGGATATAGACAGGCTCAGTGAGTGGGATATAGACCGGCTCAGTGAGTGGGATACAGATAGGCTCAGTGAGTGGGATATAGACAGGCTCAGAGAGTGGGATATAGACCAGCTCAGTGAATGGGATATAGACAGGCTCAGTGAATGGGATATAGACTGGCTCAGTGAGTGGGATATAGAACGGCTCAGTGAGTGGGATATAGACCGGCTCGGTGAGTGGGATATAGACCGGCTCAGTGAGTAGGATATAGACTGGCTCAGTGAGTGGGATACAGACCAGCTCAGTTAGTGGGATATAGACAGGCTCAGTGAATGGGATATAGACTGGCTCAGTGAGTGGGATATAGACCGGCTCAGTGAGTGGGATATAGACAGGCTCAGTGTGTGGGATATAGACCGGCTCAGTGAGTGGGATATAGACAGGCTCAGTGAGTGGGATATAGACAGGCTCAGTGAGTGGGATATAGACAGGCTCAGTGAGTGGGATATAGACAGGCTCAGTGAGCTGGATATAGACCGGCTCAGTGAGTGGGATATAGACCGGCTCAGTGAGTGGGATATAGACAGGCTCAGTGAGTGGGATATAGACATGCTCAGTGAGTGGGATATAGATAGGCTCAGTGAGTGGGATATAGACCGGTTCAGTGAGTGGGATATAGACCGGCACAGTGATTGGGATATAGACTGGCTCAGTGAGTGGGATATAGACTGGCTCAGTGAGTGGGATATAGACAGGCTCAGTGAGTGGGATATAGACAGGCTCAGTGAGTGGGATATAGACAGGCTCAGTGAGTGGGATATAGAAAGTCTCAGTGAATGGGATATAGACTGGCTCAGTGAGTGGGATATAGACCGGCTCAGTGAGTGGGATATAGACCGGCTCAGTGAGTGGGATATAGACAGGCTCAGTGAGTGGGATATAGACAGGCTCAGTGAATGGGATATGGACTGGCTCAGTGAGTGGGATATAGACAGACTCAGTGAGTGGGATATAGACAGGCTCAGTGAGTGGGATATAGACAGGCTCAGTGAGTGGGATATAGACCGGCTCAGTGAGTGGGATATAGACAGGCTCAGTGAGTGGGATATAGACCGGCTCAGTGAGTGGGATATAGACAGGCTCAGTGAGTGGGATATAGACAGGGTCAGTGAGTGGGATATAGACAGGCTCAGTGAGTGGGATATAGACCGGCTCAGTGAGTGGGATATAGACAGGCTCAGTGAGTGGGATATAGACTGGCTCAGTGAGTGGGATATAGACCGGCTCAGTGAGTGGGATATAGACCGGCTCAGTGAGTGGGATATAGACCGGCTCAGTGTGTGGGATATAGACCGGCTCAGTGAGTGGGATATAGACCGGCTCAATGAGTGGGATATAGACAGGCTCAGTGAATGGGATATGGACTGGCTCAGTGAGTGGAATATAGACCGGCTCAGTGAGTGGGATATAGACAGGCTCAGTGAGTGGGATATAGACAGGCTCAGTGAGTGGGATATAGACAGGCTCAGTGAGTGGGATATAGACCGGATCAGTGAGTGGGATATAGACAGGCTCAGTGAGTGGGATATAGACAGGCTCAGTGAGTGCCATATAGACTGGCTCAGTGAGTGGGATATAGACAGGCTCAGTGAGTGGGATATAGACCGGCTTAGTGAGTGGGATATAGACCGGCTCAGTGAGTGGGATATAGACAGGCTCAGTGAGTGGGATATAGACAGGCTCAGTGAGTGGGATATATACAGGCTCAGTGAGTGGGATATTGACAGGCTCAGTGAGTGGGATATAGACCGGCTCAGTGAGTGGGATATAGACAGGCTCAGTGAGTGGGATATAGACCGGCTCAGTGAGTGGGATATAGACAGGCTCAATGAGTGGGATATAGACAGGCTCAGTGAGTGGGATATAGACCGGCTCAGTGAGTGGGATATAGACAGGCTAAGTGAGTGGGATATAGACAGGCTCAGTGAGTGGGATATAGACAGGCTCAGTGAGTGGGATATAGACCGGCTCAGTGAATGGGATATAGACAAGCTCAGTGATTGGGATATAGACAGGCTCAGTGAGTGGGATATAGACCGGCTCAGTGAGTGGGATATAGACAGGCTCAGTGAGTGGGATATAGACCGGCTCAGTGAGTGGGATATAGACCGGCTCAGTGAGTGGGATATAGACAGGCTCAGTGAGTGGGATATAGACAGGCTCAGTGAGTGGGATATAGACCGGCTCAGTGAATGGGATATAGACAAGCTCAGTGATTGGGATATAGACAGGCTCAGTGAGTGGGATATAGACCGGCTCAGTGAGTGGGATATAGACAGGCTCAGTGAGTGGGATATAGACAGGCTCAGTGAGTGGGATATAGACAGGCTCAGTGAGTGGGATATAGACAGGCTCAGTGAGTGGGATATAGACCAGCTCAGTGAGTGGGATACAGACAGGCTCAGTGAGTGGGATATAGACCGGCTCAGTGAGTGGGATATAGACCGACTCAGTGAGTGGGATATAGACCGGCTCAGTGAGTGGGATATAGACCGGCTCAGTGAGTGGGATATAGACAGGCTCAGTGAGTGGGATATAGACCGGCTCAGTGAGTGGGATATAGACCGGCTCAGTGAGTGGGATATAGACTGGCTCAGTGAGTGGGATATAGACCGGCTCAGTGAGTGGGATATAGACAGGCTCAGTGAGTGGGATATAGACAGGCTCAGTGAGTGGGATATAGACAGGCTCAGTGAGTGGGATATAGACAGGCTCAGTGAGTGGGATACAGACAGGCTCAGTGAGTGGGATATAGACAGGCTCAGTGAGTGGGATACAGACAGGCTCAGTGAGTGGGATACAGACAGGATCAGTGAGTGGGATATAGACAGGCTCAGTCTGTGGGATATAGACAGGCTCAGTGAGTGGGATATAGACCGGCTCAGTGAGTGGGATATAGACCGGCTCAGTGAGTGGGGTATAGACAGGCTCAGTGAGTGGGATATAGACCGGCACAGTAAGTGGGATATAGATCGGCTCAGTGAGTGGGATATAGACCGGCTCAGTGAGTGGGATATAGACTGGCTCAGTGAGTGGGATATAGACAGGTTCAGTGAGTGGGATATAGACAGGCTCAGTGAGTGGGATATAGACCGGCTCAGTGAGTGGGATACAGACCGGCTCAGTGAGTGGGATATAGACAGGCTCAGTGAGTGGGATATAGACTGGCTCAGTGAGTGGGATATAGACAGGCTCAGTGAGTGGGATATAGACCAGCTCAGTGAGTGGGATACAGACAGGCTCAGTGAGTGGGATATAGACCGGCTCAGTGAGTGGGATATAGACCGGCTCAGTGAGTGGGATATAGACCGGCTCAGTGAGTGGGATATAGACCGGCTCAGTGAGTGGGATATAGACAGGCTCAGTGAGTGGGATATAGACCGGCTCAGTGAGTGGGATATAGACCGGCTCAGTGAGTGGGATATAGACCGGCTCAGTGAGTGGGATATAGACCGGCTCAGTGAGTGGGATATAGACAGGCTCAGTGAGTGGGATATAGACAGGCTCAGTGAATGGGATATAGACAGGCTCAGTGAGTGGGATATAGACAGGCTCAGTGAGTGGGATACAGACAGGCTCAGTGAGTGGGATATAGACAGGCTCAGTGAGTGGGATATAGACAGGCTCAGTGAGTGGGATACAGACAGGCTCAGTGAGTGGGATATAGACAGGCTCAGTATGTGGGATATAGACAGGCTCAGTGAGTGGGATATAGACCGGCTCAGTGAGTGGGATATAGACCGGCTCAGTGAGTGGATATAGACCGGCTCAGTGAGTAGGGTATAGACAGGCTCAGTGAGTGGGATATAGACAGGCTCAGTGAGTGGGATATAGACAGGCTCAGTGAGTGGGATATAGACCGGATCAGTGAGTGGGATACAGACAGGCTCAGTGAGTGGGATATAAACAGGCTCAGTGAGTGGGATATGGACTGGATCAGTGAGTGGGATATAGACAGGCTCAGTGAGTGGGATATAGACAGGCTCAGTGAGTGGGATATAGACAGGCTCAGTGAGTGGGAAATAGACAGGCTCAGTGAGTGGGATATAGATAGACAGGCTCAGTGAGTGGGATATAGACCGGCTCAGTGAGTGGGATATAGACAGGCTCAGTGAGTGGGATATAGACCGGCTCAGTGAGTGGGATATAGACAGGCTCAGTGAGTGGGATATAGACTGGCTCAGTAAGTGGGATATAGACCGGATCAGTGAGTGGGATATAGACCGGCTCAGTGAGTGGGATATAGACCGGCTCAGTGAGTGGGATATAGACAGGCTCAGTGAGTGGGATATAGACAGGCTCAGTGAGTGGGATATAGACCGGCACAGTGAGTGGGATATTGACCGGCTCAGTGAGTGGGATATAGACCGGCTCAGTGAGTGGGATATAGACCGGCTCAGTGAGTGGGATATAGACAGGCTCAGTGAGTGAGATATAGACAGGCTCAGTGAGTGGGATATAGACAGGCTCAGTGAGTGGGATATAGAGAGGCTCAGTGAGTGGGATACAGACAGGCTCAGTGAGTGGGATATAGACCGCCTCAGTGAGTGGGATATAGACAGGCTCAGTGAGTGAGATATAGACAGGCTCAGTGAGTGGGATATAGACCGGCTCAGTGAGTGGGATATAGACAGGCTCAGTGAGTGGGATATAGACATGCTCAGTGAGTGGGATATTGACCGGCTCAGTGAGTGGGATATAGACAGGCTCAGTGAGTGGGATATAGACAGGCTCAGTGAGTGGGCTATAGACCGGCTCAGTGAGTGGGATATAGACAGGCTCAGTGAGTGGGATATAGACCAGTGAGTGGGATATAGACAGGCTCAGTGAGTGGGATATAGACAGGCTCAGTGAGTGGGATATAGACAGGCTCAGTGAGTGCGATATAGACCGGCTCAGTGAATGGGATATAGACAGGCTCAGTGAGTTGGATATAGACAGGCTCAGTGAGTGGGATATAGACAGGCTCAGTGAGTGGGATATAGACAGGCTCAGTGAGTGGGATATAGAAAGGCTCAGTGAGTGGGATATAGACCGGCTCAGTGAATGGGTTATAGACAGGCTCAGTGAGTGGGATATAGAAAGGCTCAGTGAGTGGGATATGGACTGGCTCAGTGAGTGGGATATAGACAGGCTCAGTGAGTGGGATATAGACAGGCTCAGTGAGTGGGATATAGACAGGCTCAGTGAGTGGGAAATAGACAGGCTCAGTGAGTGGGATATAGACAGGCTCAGTGAGTGGGATATAGACAGGCTCAGTGAGTGGGATATAGACAGGCTCAGTGAGTGGGATATAGACCGGCTCAGTGAGTGGGATATAGACAGGCTCAGTGAGTGGGATATAGACCGGATCAGTGAGTGGGATATAGACCGGATCAGTGAGTGGGATATAGACCGGCTCAGTGAGTGGGATATAGACCGGCTCAGTGAGTGGGATATAGACAGGCTCAGTGAGTGGGATATAGACAGGCTAAGTGTGTGGGATATAGACAGGCTCAGTGAGTGGGATATAGACCGGCTCAGTGAGTGGGATATAGACCGGCTCAGTGAGTGTTATATAGACCGGCTCAGTGAGTGGGATATAGACCGGCTCAGTGAGTGGGATATAGACAGGCACAGTGAGTGGGATATAGACAGGCTCAGTGAGTGGGATATAGACAGACTCAGTGAATGGGATATAGACAGGCTCAGTGAGTGGGATAGAGACAGGCTCAGTGAGTGGGATATAGACCGCCTCAGTAAGTGGAATATAGACAGGCTCAGTGAGTGGGATATAGACAGGCTCAGTGAGTGGGATATAGACAGGCTCAGTGAGTGGGATATAGACAGGCTCAGTGAGTGGGATATAGACCGGCTCAGTGAGTGGGATATAGACAGGCTCAGTGAGTGGGATATAGACAGGCTCAGTGAGTGGGATATAGACAGGCTCAGTGAGTGGGATATAGACCGGCTCAGTGAGTGGGATATAGACAGGCTCAGTGAGTTGGATATAGACAGGCTCAGTGAGTGGGTTATAGACAGGCTCAGTGAGTGGGATATAGACAGGCTCAGTGAGTGGGATATAGAAAGGCTCAGTGAGTGGGATATAGACCGGCTCAGTGAATGGGATATAGACAGGCTCAGTGAGTGGGATATAGAAAGGCTCAGTGAGTGGGATATGGACTGGCTCAGTGAGTGGGATATAGACAGGCTCAGTGAGTGGGATATAGACAGGCTCAGTGAGTGGGATATAGACAGGCTCAGTGAGTGGGAAATAGACAGGCTCAGTGAGTGGGATATAGACAGGCTCAGTGAGTGGGATATAGACAGGCACAGTGAGTGGGATATAGACAGGCTCAGTGAGTGGGATATAGACAGACTCAGTGAGTGGGATATAGACAGGCTCAGTGAGTGGGATAGAGACAGGCTCAGTGAGTGGGATATAGACCGCCTCAGTGAGTGGGATATAGACAGGCTCAGTGAGTGGGATATAGACAGGCTCAGTGAGTGGGATATAGACAGGCTCAGTGAGTGGGCTATAGACTGGCTCAGTGAGTGGGATATAGACAGGCTCAGTGAGTGGGATATAGACCGGCTCAGTGAGTGGGATATAGACAGGCTCAGTGAGTGGGATATAGACAGGCTCAGTGAGTGGGATATAGACAGGCTCAGTGAGTGGGATATAGACCGGCTCAGTGAGTGGGATATAGACAGGCTCAGTGAGTTGGATATAGACAGGCTCAGTGAGTGGGATATAGACAGGCTCAGTGAGTGGGATATAGACAGGCTCAGTGAGTGGGATATAGAAAGGCTCAGTGAGTGGGATATAGACCGGCTCAGTGAATGGGATATAGACAGGCTCAGTGAGTGGGATATAGAAAGGCTCAGTGAGTGGGATATGGACTGGCTCAGTGAGTGGGATATAGACAGGCTCAGTGAGTGGGATATAGACAGGCTCAGTGAGTGGGATATAGACAGGCTCAGTGAGTGGGAAATAGACAGGCTCAGTGAGTGGGATATAGACAGGCTCAGTGAGTGGGATATAGACAGGCTCAGTGAGTGGGATATAGACAGGCTCAGTGAGTGGGATATAGACCGGCTCAGTGAGTGGGATATAGACAGGCTCAGTGAGTGGGATATAGACAGGCTCAGTGAGTGGGATATAGACAGGCTCAGTGAGTGGGATATAGACCGGCTCAGTGAGTGGGATATAGACAGGCTCAGTGAGTTGGATATAGACAGGCTCAGTGAGTGGGATATAGACAGGCTCAGTGAGTGGGATATAGACCGGCTCAGTGAGTGGGATATAGAAAGGCTCAGTGAGTGGGATATAGACCGGCTCAGTGAATGGGATATAGACAGGCTCAGTGAGTGGGATATAGAAAGGCTCAGTGAGTGGGATATGGACTGGCTCAGTGAGTGGGATATAGACAGGCTCAGTGAGTGGGATATAGACAGGCTCAGTGAGTGGGATATAGACAGGCTCAGTGAGTGGGAAATAGACAGGCTCAGTGAGTGGGATATAGACAGGCTCAGTGAGTGGGATATAGACAGGCTCAGTGAGTGGGATATAGACAGGCTCAGTGAGTGGGATATAGACCGGCTCAGTGAGTGGGATATGGACTGGCTCAGTGAGTGGGATATAGACCGGATCAGTGAGTGGGATATAGACAGGCTCAGTGAGTGGGATATAGACAGGCTCAGTGAGTGGGAAATAGACAGGCTCAGTGAGTGGGATATAGACAGGCTCAGTGAGTGGGATATAGACAGGCTCAGTGAGTGGGATATAGACAGGCTCAGTGAGTGGGATATAGACCGGCTCAGTGAGTGGGATATAGACAGGCTCAGTGAGTGGGATATAGACCGGATCAGTGAGTGGGATATAGACCGGATCAGTGAGTGGGATATAGACCGGCTCAGTGAGTGGGATATAGACCGGCTCAGTGAGTGGGATATAGACAGGCTCAGTGAGTGGGATATAGACCGGCTAAGTGAGTGGGATATAGACAGGCTCAGTGAGTGGGATATAGACCGGCTCAGTGAGTGGGATATAGACCGGCTCAGTGAGTGTTATATAGACCGGCTCAGTGAGTGGGATATAGACCGGCTCAGTGAGTGGGATATAGACAGGCACAGTGAGTGGGATATAGACAGGCTCAGTGAGTGGGATATAGACAGACTCAGTGAGTGGGATATAGACAGGCTCAGTGAGTGGGATAGAGACAGGCTCAGTGAGTGGGATATATACCGCCTCAGTGAGTGGGATATAGACAGGCTCAGTGAGTGGGATATAGACAGGCTCAGTGAGTGGGATATAGACAGGCTCAGTGAGTGGGATATAGACCGGCTCAGTGAGTGGGATATAGACCGGCTCAGTGAGTGGGATATAGACCGGCTCAGTGAGTGGGATATAGACCGGCTCAGTGAGTGGGATATAGACAGGCTCAATGAGTGGGATATAGACAGGCTCAGTGAATGGGATATGGACTGGCTCAGTGAGTGGGATATAGACCGGCTCAGTGAGTGGGATATAGACAGGCTCAGTGAGTGGGATATAGACAGGCTCAGTGAGTGGGATATAGACAGGCTCAGTGAGTGGGATATAGACCGGATGAGTGAGTGGGATATAGACAGGCTCAGTGAGTGGGATATAGACAGGCTCAGTGAGTGGGATATAGACTGGCTCAGTGAGTGGGATATAGACAGGCTCAGTGAGTGGGATATAGACCGGCTCAGTGAGTTGGATATAGACCGGCTCAGTGAGTGGGATATAGACAGGCTCAGTGAGTGGGATATAGACAGGCTCAGTGAGTGGGATATAGACAGGCTCAGTGAGTGGGATATAGACAGGCTCAGTGAGTGGGATATAGACCGGCTCAGTGAGTGGGATATAGACAGGCTCAGTGAGTGGGATATAGACAGGCTCAGTGAGTGGCATATAGACCGGCTCAGTGAGTGGGATATAGACAGGCTCAGTGAGTGGGATATAGACAGGCTCAGTGTGTGGGATATAGAAAGGCACAGTGAGTGGGATATAGACAGGCTCAGTAAGTGGGATATAGACCGGCTCAGTGAATGGGATATAGACAGGCTCAGTGAGTGGGATTTAGACCGGCTCAATGAGTGGGATATAGACAGGCTCAGTGAGTGGGATATAGACAGGCTCAGAGAGTGGGATATAGACAGGCTCAGTGAGTGGGATATAGACAGGCTCAGTGAGTGGGATATAGACCGGCTCAGTAAGTGGGATATAGACCGGCTCAGTGAGTGGGATATAGACCGGCTCAGTGAGTGGGATATAGACAGGCTCAGTGAGTGGGATATAGACAGGCTTAGTGAGTGGGATATAGACCGGCTCAGTGAGTGGGATATAGACCGGCTCAGTGAGTGGGATATAGACAGGCTCAGTGAGTGGGATATAGCCAGGCTCAGTGAGTTGGATATAGACAGGCTCAGTGAGTGGGATATAGACAGGCTCAGTGAGTGGGATATAGACAGGCTCAGTGAGTGGGATATAGAAAGGCTCAGTGAGTGGGATATAGACCGGCTCAGTGAATGGGATATAGACAGGCTCAGTGAGTGGGATATAGAAAGGCTCAGTGAGTGGGATATGGACTGGCTCAGTGAGTGGGATATAGACAGGCTCAGTGAGTGGGATATAGACAGGCTCAGTGAGTGGGATATAGACAGGCTCAGTGAGTGGGAAATAGACAGGCTCAGTGAGTGGGATATAGACAGGCTCAGTGAGTGGGATATAGACAGGCACAGTGAGTGGGATATAGACAGGCTCAGTGAGTGGGATATAGACAGACTCAGTGAGTGGGATATAGACAGGCTCAGTGAGTGGGATAGAGACAGGCTCAGTGAGTGGGATATAGACCGCCTCAGTGAGTGGGATATAGACAGGCTCAGTGAGTGGGATATAGACAGGCTCAGTGAGTGGGATATAGACAGGCTCAGTGAGTGGGCTATAGACTGGCTCAGTGAGTGGGATATAGACAGGCTCAGTGAGTGGGATATAGACCGGCTCAGTGAGTGGGATA
Organism: Pristiophorus japonicus; assembly: GCF_044704955.1. NCBI lineage: Eukaryota > Metazoa > Chordata > Chondrichthyes > Pristiophoridae > Pristiophorus > Pristiophorus japonicus. Next base: position 180,450 of record NW_027254736.1, on the reverse strand, counting down.
TAGACAGGCTCAGTGAGTGGGATATAGACAGGCTCAGTGAGTGGGATATAGACAGGCTCAGTGAGTGGGATATAGACCGGCTCAGTGAGTGGGATATAGACAGGCTCAGTGAGTTGGATATAGACAGGCTCAGTGAGTGGGATATAGACAGGCTCAGTGAGTGGGATATAGACAGGCTCAGTGAGTGGGATATAGAAAGGCTCAGTGAGTGGGATATAGACCGGCTCAGTGAATGGGATATAGACAGGCTCAGTGAGTGGGATATAGAAAGGCTCAGTGAGTGGGATATGGACTGGCTCAGTGAGTGGGATATAGACAGGCTCAGTGAGTGGGATATAGACAGGCTCAGTGAGTGGGATATAGACAGGCTCAGTGAGTGGGAAATAGACAGGCTCAGTGAGTGGGATATAGACAGGCTCAGTGAGTGGGATATAGACAGGCTCAGTGAGTGGGATATAGACAGGCTCAGTGAGTGGGATATAGACCGGCTCAGTGAGTGGGATATAGACAGGCTCAGTGAGTGGGATATAGACAGGCTCAGTGAGTGGGATATAGACAGGCTCAGTGAGTGGGATATAGACCGGCTCAGTGAGTGGGATATAGACAGGCTCAGTGAGTTGGATATAGACAGGCTCAGTGAGTGGGATATAGACAGGCTCAGTGAGTGGGATATAGACCGGCTCAGTGAGTGGGATATAGAAAGGCTCAGTGAGTGGGATATAGACCGGCTCAGTGAATGGGATATAGACAGGCTCAGTGAGTGGGATATAGAAAGGCTCAGTGAGTGGGATATGGACTGGCTCAGTGAGTGGGATATAGACAGGCTCAGTGAGTGGGATATAGACAGGCTCAGTGAGTGGGATATAGACAGGCTCAGTGAGTGGGAAATAGACAGGCTCAGTGAGTGGGATATAGACAGGCTCAGTGAGTGGGATATAGACAGGCTCAGTGAGTGGGATATAGACAGGCTCAGTGAGTGGGATATAGACCGGCTCAGTGAGTGGGATATGGACTGGCTCAGTGAGTGGGATATAGACCGGATCAGTGAGTGGGATATAGACAGGCTCAGTGAGTGGGATATAGACAGGCTCAGTGAGTGGGAAATAGACAGGCTCAGTGAGTGGGATATAGACAGGCTCAGTGAGTGGGATATAGACAGGCTCAGTGAGTGGGATATAGACAGGCTCAGTGAGTGGGATATAGACCGGCTCAGTGAGTGGGATATAGACAGGCTCAGTGAGTGGGATATAGACCGGATCAGTGAGTGGGATATAGACCGGATCAGTGAGTGGGATATAGACCGGCTCAGTGAGTGGGATATAGACCGGCTCAGTGAGTGGGATATAGACAGGCTCAGTGAGTGGGATATAGACCGGCTAAGTGAGTGGGATATAGACAGGCTCAGTGAGTGGGATATAGACCGGCTCAGTGAGTGGGATATAGACCGGCTCAGAGAGTGGGATATAGACCGGCTCAGTGAGTGGGATATAGACAGGCACAGTGAGTGGGATATAGACAGGCTCAGTGAGTGGGATATAGACAGACTCAGTGAGTGGGATATAGACAGGCTCAGTGAGTGGGATAGAGACAGGCTCAGTGAGTGGGATATATACCGCCTCAGTGAGTGGGATATAGACAGGCTCAGTGAGTGGGATATAGACAGGCTCAGTGAGTGGGATACAGACAGGCTCAGTGAGTGGGATATAGACCGGCTCAGTGAGTGGGATATAGACCGGCTCAGTGAGTGAGATGTCGACAGGCTCAGTGAGTGGGATGTAGACCGGCTCAGTGAGTGGGATATAGACAGGCTCAGTGAGTGGGATATAGACAGGCTCAGTGAGTGGGATATAGACCGGCTCAGTGAATGGGATATAGACAGGCTCAGTGAGTGGGATATAGACCGGCTCAGTGAGTGGTATATAGACAGGCTCAGTGAGTGGGATATAGACAGGCTCAGTGAGTGGGATATAGACCGGCTCAGTGAGTGGGATATAGACCGGCTCAGTGAGTGTTATATAGACCGGCTCAGTGAGTGGGATATAGACCGGCTCAGTGAGTGGGATATAGACAGGCACAGTGAGTGGGATATAGACAGGCTCAGTGAGTGGGATATAGACCAGATCAGTGAGTGGGATATAGACCGGCTCAGTGAGTGAGATGTCGACAGGCTCAGTGAGTGGGATATAGATCGGCTCAGTGAGTGAGATGTCGACAGGCTCAGTGAGTGGGATGTAGACCGGCTCAGTGAGTGGGATATAGACAGGCTCAGTGAGTGGGATATAGACAGGCTCAGTGAGTGGGATATAGACCGGCTCAGTGAGTGGGATATAGACAGGCTCAGTGAGTGGGATATAGACCGGATCAGTGAGTGGGATATAGACCGGATCAGTGAGTGGGATATAGACCGGCTCAGTGAGTGGGATATAGACCGGCTCAGTGAGTGGGATATAGACAGGCTCAGTGAGTGGGATATAGACCGGCTAAGTGAGTGGGATATAGACAGGCTCAGTGAGTGGGATATAGACCGGCTCAGTGAGTGGGATATAGACCGGCTCAGTGAGTGTTATATAGACCGGCTCAGTGAGTGGGATATAGACCGGCTCAGTGAGTGGGATATAGACAGGCACAGTGAGTGGGATATAGACAGGCTCAGTGAGTGGGATATAGACAGGCTCAGTGAGTGGGATAGAGACAGTCTCAGTGAGTGGGATATAGACCGCCTCAGTGAGTGGGATATAGACAGGCTCAGTGAGTGGGATATAGACAGGCTCAGTGAGTGGGATATAGACCGGCTCAGTGAGTGGGATATAGACCGGCTCAGTGAGTGGGATATAGACCGGCTCAGTGAGTGGGATATAGACCGGCTCAGTGAGTGGGATATAGACCGGCTCAATGAGTGGGATATAGACAGGCTCAGTGAATGGGATATGGACTGGCTCAGTGAGTGGGATATAGATCGGCTCAGTGAGTGGGATATAGACAGGCTCAGTGAGTGGTATATAGACAGGCTCAGTGAGTGGGATATAGACAGGCTCAGTGAGTGGGATATAGACCGGATCAGTGAGTGGGATATAGACAGGCTCAGTGAGTGGGATATAGACAGGCTCAGTGAGTGGGATATAGACTGGCTCAGTGAGTGGGATATAGACAGGCTCAGTGAGTGGGATATAGACCGGCTCAGTGAGTTGGATATAGACCGGCTCAGTGAGTGGGATATAGACAGGCTCAGTGAGTGGGATATAGACAGGCTCAGTGAGTGGGATATAGACAGGCTCAGTGAGTGGGATATAGACAGGCTCAGTGAGTGGGATATAGACCAGCTCAGTGAGTGGGATATAGACAGGCTCAGTGAGTGGCATATAGACCGGCTCAGTGAGTGGGATATAGACCGGCTCAGTGAGTGGGATATAGACAGGCTCAGTGAGTGGGATATAGAAAGGCACAGTGAGTGGGATATAGACAGGCTCAGTAAGTGGGATATAGACCGGCTCAGTGAATGGGATATAGACAGGCTCAGTGAGTGGGATTTAGACCGGCTCAGTGAGTGGGATATAGACAGGCTCAGTGAGTGGGATATAGACCGGCTCAGTGAGTGGGATATAGACCGGCTCAGTGAGTGGGATATAGACAGGCTCAGTGAGTGGGATATAGACCTGCTCAGTGAGTGGGATATAGACAGGCTCAGTGAGTGGGATATAGACAGGCTCAGTGAGTGGGATATAGACAGGCTCAGTGAGTGGGATATAGACAGGCTCAGAGAGTGGGATATAGACAGGCTCAGTGAGTGGGATATAGACAGGCTCAGAGAGTGGGATATAGACAGGCTCAGTGAGTGGGATATAGACAGGCTCAGTGAGTGGGATATAGACCGGCTCAGTGAGTGGGATATAGACCGGCTCAGTGAGTGGGATATAGACAGGCTCAGTGAGTGGGATATAGACAGGCTCAGTGAGTGGGATATAGACCGGCTCAGTGAGTGGGATATAGACAGGCTCAGTGAGTGGGATATAGACAGGCTCAGTGAGTGGGATATAGACAGGCTCAGTGAGTGGGATATAGACAGGCTCAGTGAGTGGGATATAGACCGGCTAAGTGAGTGGGATATAGACAGGCTCAGTGAGTGGGATATAGACAGGCTCAGAGAGTGGGATATAGACAGGCTCAGTGAGTGGGATATAGATCGGCTCAGTGAGTGGGATATAGACCGGCTCAGTGAGTGGGATATAGACTGGCTCAGTGAGTGGGATATAGACAGGTTTAGTGAGTGGGATATAGAAAGGCTCAGTGAGTGGGATATAGACCGGCTCAGTGAGTGGGATACAGACCGGCTCAGTGAGTGGGATATAGACAGGCTCAGTGAGTGGGATATAGACTGGCTCAGTGAGTGGGATATAGACAGGCTCAGTGAGTGGGATATAGACAGTTTCAGTGAGTGGGATACAGACAGGCTCAGTGAGTGGGATATAGACCGGCTCAGTGAGTGGGATATAGACCGGCTCAGTGAGTGGGATATAGACCGGCTCAGTGAGTGAGATGTCGACAGGCTCAGTGAGTGGGATGTAGACCGGCTCAGTGAGTGGGATATAGACCGGCTCAGTGAGTGGGATATAGACCGGCTCAGTGAGTGGGATATAGACCGGCTCAGTGAGTGGGATATAGACAGGCTCAGAGAGTGGGATATAGACAGGCTCAGTGAGTGGGATATAGACAGGCTCAGTGAGTGGGATATAGACAGGCTCAGTGAGTGGGATATAGACAGGCTCAGTGAGTGGGATATAGACAGGCTCAGAGAGTGGGATATAGACAGGCTCAGTGAGTGGGATATAGACAGGCTCAGAGAGTGGGATATAGACAGGCTCAGTGAGTGGGATATAGACAGGCTCAGTGAGTGGGATATAGACCGGCTCAGTGAGTGGGATATAGACCGGCTCAGTGAGTGGGATATAGACCGGCTCAGTGAGTGGGATATAGACAGGCTCAGTGAGTGGGATATAGACAGGCTCAGTGAGTGGGATATAGACCGGCTCAGTGAGTGGGATATAGACAGGCTCAGTGAGTGGGATATGGACAGGCTCAGTGAGTGGGATATAGACAGGCTCAGTGAGTGGGATATAGACTGGCTCAGTGAGTGGGATATAGACAGGCTCAGTGAGTGGTATATAGACAGTCTCAGTGAGTGGGATACAGACAGGCTCAGTGAGTGGGATATAGACCGGCTCAGTGAGTGGGATATAGACCGGCTCAGTGAGTGGGATATAGACCGTCTCAGTGAGTGAGATGTCGACAGGCTCATTGAGTGGGATATAGACCGGCTCAGTGAGTGGGATATAGACCGGCTCAGTGAGTGGGATATAGACCGGCTCAGTGAGTGGGATATAGACCGGCTCAGTGAATGGGATATAGACGGGCTCAGTGAGTGGGATATAGACAGGCTCAGTGAGTGGGATATAGACAGGCTCAGTGAGTGGGATACAGACAGGCTCAGTGAGTGGGATACAGACCGGCTCAGTGAGTGGGATACAGACAGGCTCAGTGAGTGGGATACAGACAGGCTCAGTGAGTGGGATATAGACAGGCTCAGTGAGTGGGATATAGACCGGCTCAGTGAGTGGGATATAGACCGGCTCAGTGAGTGGGGTATAGACAGGCTCAGTGAGTGGGATATAGACAGGCTCAGTGAGTGGGATATAGACAGGCTCAGTGAGTGGGATATAGACAGGCTCAGTGAGTGGGATATAGACAGGCTCAGTGAGTGGGATATAGACAGGCTCAGTGAGTGGTATATAGACAGTCTCAGTGAGTGGGATACAGACAGGCTCAGTGAGTGGGATATAGACCGGCTCAGTGAGTGGGATATAGACCGGCTCAGTGAGTGGGATATAGACCGTCTCAGTGAGTGAGATGTCGACAGGCTCATTGAGTGGGATATAGACCGGCTCAGTGAGTGGGATATAGACCGGCTCAGTGAGTGGGATATAGACCGGCTCAGTGAGTGGGATATAGACCGGCTCAGTGAATGGGATATAGACGGGCTCAGTGAGTGGGATATAGACAGGCTCAGTGAGTGGGATATAGACAGGCTCAGTGAGTGGGATACAGACAGGCTCAGTGAGTGGGATACAGACCGGCTCAGTGAGTGGGATACAGACAGGCTCAGTGAGTGGGATACAGACAGGCTCAGTGAGTGGGATATAGACAGGCTCAGTGAGTGGGATATAGACCGGCTCAGTGAGTGGGATATAGACCGGCTCAGTGAGTGGGGTATAGACAGGCTCAGTGAGTGGGATATAGACAGGCTCAGTGAGTGGGATATAGACAGGCTCAGTGAGTGGGATATAGACAGGCTCAGTGAGTGGGATATAGACCGGCTCAGTGAGTGGGATACAGACAGGCTCAGTGAGTGGGATATAGACTGGCTCAGTGAGTGGGATATGGACTGGATCAGTGAGTGGGATATAGACAGGCTCAGTGAGTGGGATATAGACAGGCTCAGTGAGTGGGAAATAGACAGGCTCAGTGAGTGCGATATAGACAGGCTCAGTGAGTGGGATATAGACCGGCTCAGTGATTGGGATATAGACAGGCTCAGTGAGTGGGATATAGACCGGCTCAGTGAGTGGGATATAGACAGGCTCAGTGAGTGGGATATCGACCGGATCAGTGACTGGGAGATAGACCGGCTCAGTGAGTGGGAGATAGACCGGCTCAGTGAGTGGGATATAGACCGGCTCAGTGAGTGGGATATAGACAGGCTCAGTGAGTGGGATATAGACCGGCTCAGTGAGTGGGATATAGACCGGCTCAGTGAGTGGGATATAGACCGGCTCAGTGAGTGGGATATAGACAGGCTCAGTGAGTGAGATATAGACAGGCTCAGTGAGTGGGATATAGACAGGCTCAGTGAGTGGGATATAGACAGGCTCAATGAGTGGGATACAGACAGGCTCAGTGAGTGGGATATAGACCGCCTCAGTGAGTGGGATATAGACAGGCTCAGTGAGTGGGATATAGACAGGCTCAGTGAGTGGGATATAGACCGGCTCAGTGAGTGGGATATAGACAGGCTCAGTGAGTGGGATATAGACATGCTCAGTGAGTGGGATATAGACCGGCTCAGTGAGTGGGATATAGACAGGCTCAGTGAGTGGGATATAGACAGGCTCAGTGAGTGGGCTATAGACCGGCTCAGTGAGTGGGATATAGACAGGCTCAGTGAGTGGGATATAGACAGGCTCAGTGAGTGGGATATAGACAGGTTTAGTGAGTGGGATATAGACAGGCTCAGTGAGTGGGATATAGACAGGCTCAGTGAGTGGGATATAGACAGGCTCAGTGAGTGGGATATAGACAGGCTCAGTGAGTGGGATATAGACAGGCTCAGTGAGTGGGATATAGACAGGCTTAGTGAGTGGGATATAGACCGGCTCAGTGAGTGGGATATAGAAAGTTTCAGTGAGTGGGATATGGACTGGCTCAGTGAGTGGGATATAGACAGGCTCAGAGAGTGGGATATAGACAGGCTCAGTGAGTGGGATATAGACAGGCTCAGTGAGTGGGATATAGACAGGCTCAGTGAGTGGGATATAGACAGGCTCAGTGAGTGGGATATAGACAGGCTCAGAGAGTGGGATATAGACAGGCTCAGTGAGTGGGATATAGACAGGCTCAGTGAGTGGGATAGAGACAGGCTCAGTGAGTGGGATATAGACCGCCTCAGTGAGTGGGATATAGACAGGCTCAGTGAGTGGGATATAGACAGGCTCAGTGAGTGGGATATAGACAGGCTCAGTGAGTGGGATATAGACCGGCTCAGTGAGTGGGATATAGACCGGCTCAGTGAGTGGGATATAGACCGGCTCAGTGAGTGGGATATAGACCGGCTCAGTGAGTGGGATATAGACCGGCTCAATGAGTGGGATATAGACAGGCTCAGTGAATGGGATATGGACTGGCTCAGTGAGTGGGATATAGACCGGCTCAGTGAGTGGGATATAGACAGGCTCAGTGAGTGGGATATAGACAGGCTCAGTGAGTGGGATATAGACCGGATGAGTGAGTGGGATATAGACAGGCTCAGTGAGTGGGATATAGACAGGCTCAGTGAGTGGGATATAGACTGGCTCAGTGAGTGGGATATAGACAGGCTCAGTGAGTGGGATATAGACCGGCTCAGTGAGTTGGATATAGACCGGCTCAGTGAGTGGGATATAGACAGGCTCAGTGAGTGGGATATAGACAGGCTCAGTGAGTGGGATATAGACAGGCTCAGTGAGTGGGATATAGACCGGCTCAGTGAGTGGGATATAGACAGGCTCAGTGAGTGGGATATAGACAGGCTCAGTGAGTGGCATATAGACCGGCTCAGTGAGTGGGATATAGACCGGCTCAGTGAGTGGGATATAGACAGGCTCAGTGAGTGGGATATAGAAAGGCACAGTGAGTGGGATATAGACAAGCTCAGTAAGTGGGATATAGACCGGCTCAGTGAATGGGATATAGACAGGCTCAGTGAGTGGGATTTAGACCGGCTCAATGAGTGGGATATAGACAGGCTCAGTGAGTGGGATATAGACAGGCTCAGAGAGTGGGATATAGACAGGCTCAGTGAGTGGGATATAGACAGGCTCAGTGAGTGGGATATAGACCGGCTCAGTGAGTGGGATATAGACCGGCTCAGTGAGTGGGATATAGACCGGCTCAGTGAGTGGGATATAGACAGGCTCAGTGAGTGGGATATAGACAGGCTTAGTGAGTGGGATATAGACAGGCTCAGTGAGTGGGATATAGAAAGGCTCAGTGAGTGGGATATGGACTGGCTCAGTGAGTGGGATATAGACAGGCTCAGTGAGTGGGATATAGACAGGCTCAGTGAGTGGGATATAGACAGGCTCAGTGAGTGGGAAATAGACAGGCTCAGTGAGTGGGATATAGACAGGCTCAGTGAGTGGGATATAGACAGGCTCAGTGAGTGGGATATAGACAGGCTCAGTGAGTGGGATATAGACCGGCTCAGTGAGTGGGATATGGACTGGCTCAGTGAGTGGGATATAGACCGGATCAGTGAGTGGGATATAGACAGGCTCAGTGAGTGGGATATAGACAGGCTCAGTGAGTGGGAAATAGACAGGCTCAGTGAGTGGGATATAGACAGGCTCAGTGAGTGGGATATAGACAGGCTCAGTGAGTGGGATATAGACAGGCTCAGTGAGTGGGATATAGACCGGCTCAGTGAGTGGGATATAGACAGGCTCAGTGAGTGGGATATAGACCGGATCAGTGAGTGGGATATAGACCGGATCAGTGAGTGGGATATAGACCGGCTCAGTGAGTGGGATATAGACCGGCTCAGTGAGTGGGATATAGACAGGCTCAGTGAGTGGGATATAGACCGGCTAAGTGAGTGGGATATAGACAGGCTCAGTGAGTGGGATATAGACCGGCTCAGTGAGTGGGATATAGACCGGCTCAGAGAGTGGGATATAGACCGGCTCAGTGAGTGGGATATAGACAGGCACAGTGAGTGGGATATAGACAGGCTCAGTGAGTGGGATATAGACAGACTCAGTGAGTGGGATATAGACAGGCTCAGTGAGTGGGATAGAGACAGGCTCAGTGAGTGGGATATATACCGCCTCAGTGAGTGGGATATAGACAGGCTCAGTGAGTGGGATATAGACAGGCTCAGTGAGTGGGATACAGACAGGCTCAGTGAGTGGGATATAGACCGGCTCAGTGAGTGGGATATAGACCGGCTCAGTGAGTGAGATGTCGACAGGCTCAGTGAGTGGGATGTAGACCGGCTCAGTGAGTGGGATATAGACAGGCTCAGTGAGTGGGATATAGACAGGCTCAGTGAGTGGGATATAGACCGGCTCAGTGAATGGGATATAGACAGGCTCAGTGAGTGGGATATAGACCGGCTCAGTGAGTGGTATATAGACAGGCTCAGTGAGTGGGATATAGACAGGCTCAGTGAGTGGGATATAGACCGGCTCAGTGAGTGGGATATAGACCGGCTCAGTGAGTGTTATATAGACCGGCTCAGTGAGTGGGATATAGACCGGCTCAGTGAGTGGGATATAGACAGGCACAGTGAGTGGGATATAGACAGGCTCAGTGAGTGGGATATAGACCAGATCAGTGAGTGGGATATAGACCGGCTCAGTGAGTGAGATGTCGACAGGCTCAGTGAGTGGGATATAGATCGGCTCAGTGAGTGAGATGTCGACAGGCTCAGTGAGTGGGATGTAGACCGGCTCAGTGAGTGGGATATAGACAGGCTCAGTGAGTGGGATATAGACAGGCTCAGTGAGTGGGATATAGACCGGCTCAGTGAGTGGGATATAGACAGGCTCAGTGAGTGGGATATAGACCGGATCAGTGAGTGGGATATAGACCGGATCAGTGAGTGGGATATAGACCGGCTCAGTGAGTGGGATATAGACCGGCTCAGTGAGTGGGATATAGACAGGCTCAGTGAGTGGGATATAGACCGGCTAAGTGAGTGGGATATAGACAGGCTCAGTGAGTGGGATATAGACCGGCTCAGTGAGTGGGATATAGACCGGCTCAGTGAGTGTTATATAGACCGGCTCAGTGAGTGGGATATAGACCGGCTCAGTGAGTGGGATATAGACAGGCACAGTGAGTGGGATATAGACAGGCTCAGTGAGTGGGATATAGACAGGCTCAGTGAGTGGGATATAGACAGGCTCAGTGAGTGGGATAGAGACAGTCTCAGTGAGTGGGATATAGACCGCCTCAGTGAGTGGGATATAGACAGGCTCAGTGAGTGGGATATAGACAGGCTCAGTGAGTGGGATATAGACCGGCTCAGTGAGTGGGATATAGACCGGCTCAGTGAGTGGGATATAGACCGGCTCAGTGAGTGGGATATAGACCGGCTCAGTGAGTGGGATATAGACCGGCTCAATGAGTGGGATATAGACAGGCTCAGTGAATGGGATATGGACTGGCTCAGTGAGTGGGATATAGATCGGCTCAGTGAGTGGGATATAGACAGGCTCAGTGAGTGGTATATAGACAGGCTCAGTGAGTGGGATATAGACAGGCTCAGTGAGTGGGATATAGACCGGATCAGTGAGTGGGATATAGACAGGCTCAGTGAGTGGGATATAGACAGGCTCAGTGAGTGGGATATAGACTGGCTCAGTGAGTGGGATATAGACAGGCTCAGTGAGTGGGATATAGACCGGCTCAGTGAGTTGGATATAGACCGGCTCAGTGAGTGGGATATAGACAGGCTCAGTGAGTGGGATATAGACAGGCTCAGTGAGTGGGATATAGACAGGCTCAGTGAGTGGGATATAGACAGGCTCAGTGAGTGGGATATAGACCAGCTCAGTGAGTGGGATATAGACAGGCTCAGTGAGTGGCATATAGACCGGCTCAGTGAGTGGGATATAGACCGGCTCAGTGAGTGGGATATAGACAGGCTCAGTGAGTGGGATATAGAAAGGCACAGTGAGTGGGATATAGACAGGCTCAGTAAGTGGGATATAGACCGGCTCAGTGAATGGGATATAGACAGGCTCAGTGAGTGGGATTTAGACCGGCTCAGTGAGTGGGATATAGACAGGCTCAGTGAGTGGGATATAGACCGGCTCAGTGAGTGGGATATAGACCGGCTCAGTGAGTGGGATATAGACAGGCTCAGTGAGTGGGATATAGACCTGCTCAGTGAGTGGGATATAGACAGGCTCAGTGAGTGGGATATAGACATGCTCAGTGAGTGGGATATAGACAGGCTCAGTGAGTGGGATATAGACAGGCTCAGAGAGTGGGATATAGACAGGCTCAGTGAGTGGGATATAGACAGGCTCAGAGAGTGGGATATAGACAGGCTCAGTGAGTGGGATATAGACAGGCTCAGTGAGTGGGATATAGACCGGCTCAGTGAGTGGGATATAGACCGGCTCAGTGAGTGGGATATAGACAGGCTCAGTGAGTGGGATATAGACAGGCTCAGTGAGTGGGATATAGACCGGCTCAGTGAGTGGGATATAGACAGGCTCAGTGAGTGGGATATAGACAGGCTCAGTGAGTGGGATATAGACAGGCTCAGTGAGTGGGATATAGACAGGCTCAGTGAGTGGGATATAGACCGGCTAAGTGAGTGGGATATAGACAGGCTCAGTGAGTGGGATATAGACAGGCTCAGAGAGTGGGATATAGACAGGCTCAGTGAGTGGGATATAGATCGGCTCAGTGAGTGGGATATAGACCGGCTCAGTGAGTGGGATATAGACTGGCTCAGTGAGTGGGATATAGACAGGTTTAGTGAGTGGGATATAGAAAGGCTCAGTGAGTGGGATATAGACCGGCTCAGTGAGTGGGATACAGACCGGCTCAGTGAGTGGGATATAGACCGGCTCAGTGAGTGAGATGTCGACAGGCTCAGTGAGTGGGATGTAGACCGGCTCAGTGAGTGGGATATAGACCGGCTCAGTGAGTGGGATATAGACCGGCTCAGTGAGTGGGATATAGACAGGCTCAGTGAGTGGGATATAGACTGGCTCAGTGAGTGGGATATAGACAGGCTCAGTGAGTGGGATATAGACAGTTTCAGTGAGTGGGATACAGACAGGCTCAGTGAGTGGGATATAGACCGGCTCAGTGAGTGGGATATAGACCGGCTCAGTGAGTGGGATATAGACCGGCTCAGTGAGTGGGATATAGACAGGCTCAGAGAGTGGGATATAGACAGGCTCAGTGAGTGGGATATAGACAGGCTCAGTGAGTGGGATATAGACAGGCTCAGTGAGTGGGATATAGACAGGCTCAGTGAGTGGGATATAGACAGGCTCAGAGAGTGGGATATAGACAGGCTCAGTGAGTGGGATATAGACAGGCTCAGAGAGTGGGATATAGACAGGCTCAGTGAGTGGGATATAGACAGGCTCAGTGAGTGGGATATAGACCGGCTCAGTGAGTGGGATATAGACCGGCTCAGTGAGTGGGATATAGACCGGCTCAGTGAGTGGGATATAGACAGGCTCAGTGAGTGGGATATAGACAGGCTCAGTGAGTGGGATATAGACCGGCTCAGTGAGTGGGATATAGACAGGCTCAGTGAGTGGGATATGGACAGGCTCAGTGAGTGGGATATAGACAGGCTCAGTGAGTGGGATATAGACTGGCTCAGTGAGTGGGATATAGACAGGCTCAGTGAGTGGTATATAGACAGTCTCAGTGAGTGGGATACAGACAGGCTCAGTGAGTGGGATATAGACCGGCTCAGTGAGTGGGATATAGACCGGCTCAGTGAGTGGGATATAGACCGTCTCAGTGAGTGAGATGTCGACAGGCTCATTGAGTGGGATATAGACCGGCTCAGTGAGTGGGATATAGACCGGCTCAGTGAGTGGGATATAGACCGGCTCAGTGAGTGGGATATAGACCGGCTCAGTGAATGGGATATAGACGGGCTCAGTGAGTGGGATATAGACAGGCTCAGTGAGTGGGATATAGACAGGCTCAGTGAGTGGGATACAGACAGGCTCAGTGAGTGGGATACAGACCGGCTCAGTGAGTGGGATACAGACAGGCTCAGTGAGTGGGATACAGACAGGCTCAGTGAGTGGGATATAGACAGGCTCAGTGAGTGGGATATAGACCGGCTCAGTGAGTGGGATATAGACCGGCTCAGTGAGTGGGGTATAGACAGGCTCAGTGAGTGGGATATAGACAGGCTCAGTGAGTGGGATATAGACAGGCTCAGTGAGTGGGATATAGACAGGCTCAGTGAGTGGGATATAGACAGGCTCAGTGAGTGGGATATAGACAGGCTCAGTGAGTGGTATATAGACAGTCTCAGTGAGTGGGATACAGACAGGCTCAGTGAGTGGGATATAGACCGGCTCAGTGAGTGGGATATAGACCGGCTCAGTGAGTGGGATATAGACCGTCTCAGTGAGTGAGATGTCGACAGGCTCATTGAGTGGGATATAGACCGGCTCAGTGAGTGGGATATAGACCGGCTCAGTGAGTGGGATATAGACCGGCTCAGTGAGTGGGATATAGACCGGCTCAGTGAATGGGATATAGACGGGCTCAGTGAGTGGGATATAGACAGGCTCAGTGAGTGGGATATAGACAGGCTCAGTGAGTGGGATACAGACAGGCTCAGTGAGTGGGATACAGACCGGCTCAGTGAGTGGGATACAGACAGGCTCAGTGAGTGGGATACAGACAGGCTCAGTGAGTGGGATATAGACCGGCTCAGTGAGTGGGATATAGACCGGCTCAGTGAGTGGGATATAGACAGGCTCAGTGAGTGGGATATAGACAGGCTCAGTGAGTGGGATATAGACCGGCTCAGTGAGTGGGATATAGACAGGCTCAGTGAGTGGGATATAGACAGGCTCAGTGAGTGGGATATAGACCTGCTCAGTGAGTGGGATATAGACAGGCTCAGTGAGTGGGATATAGACAGGCTCAGTGAGTGGGATATAGACAGGCTCAGTGAGTGGGATATAGACAGGCTCAGAGAGTGGGATATAGACAGGCTCAGTGAGTGGGATATAGACAGGCTCAGAGAGTGGGATATAGACAGGCTCAGTGAGTGGGATATAGACAGGCTCAGTGAGTGGGATATAGACCGGCTCAGTGAGTGGGATATAGACCGGCTCAGTGAGTGGGATATAGACAGGCTCAGTGAGTGGGATATAGACAGGCTCAGTGAGTGGGATATAGACCGGCTCAGTGAGTGGGATATAGACAGGCTCAGTGAGTGGGATATAGACAGGCTCAGTGAGTGGGATATAGACAGGCTCAGTGAGTGGGATATAGACAGGCTCAGTGAGTGGGATATAGACCGGCTAAGTGAGTGGGATATAGACAGGCTCAGTGAGTGGGATATAGACAGGCTCAGAGAGTGGGATATAGACAGGCTCAGTGAGTGGGATATAGATCGGCTCAGTGAGTGGGATATAGACCGGCTCAGTGAGTGGGATATAGACTGGCTCAGTGAGTGGGATATAGACAGGTTTAGTGAGTGGGATATAGAAAGGCTCAGTGAGTGGGATATAGACCGGCTCAGTGAGTGGGATACAGACCGGCTCAGTGAGTGGGATATAGACCGGCTCAGTGAGTGAGATGTCGACAGGCTCAGTGAGTGGGATGTAGACCGGCTCAGTGAGTGGGATATAGACCGGCTCAGTGAGTGGGATATAGACCGGCTCAGTGAGTGGGATATAGACAGGCTCAGTGAGTGGGATATAGACTGGCTCAGTGAGTGGGATATAGACAGGCTCAGTGAGTGGGATATAGACAGTTTCAGTGAGTGGGATACAGACAGGCTCAGTGAGTGGGATATAGACCGGCTCAGTGAGTGGGATATAGACCGGCTCAGTGAGTGGGATATAGACCGGCTCAGTGAGTGGGATATAGACAGGCTCAGAGAGTGGGATATAGACAGGCTCAGTGAGTGGGATATAGACAGGCTCAGTGAGTGGGATATAGACAGGCTCAGTGAGTGGGATATAGACAGGCTCAGTGAGTGGGATATAGACAGGCTCAGAGAGTGGGATATAGACAGGCTCAGTGAGTGGGATATAGACAGGCTCAGAGAGTGGGATATAGACAGGCTCAGTGAGTGGGATATAGACAGGCTCAGTGAGTGGGATATAGACCGGCTCAGTGAGTGGGATATAGACCGGCTCAGTGAGTGGGATATAGACCGGCTCAGTGAGTGGGATATAGACAGGCTCAGTGAGTGGGATATAGACAGGCTCAGTGAGTGGGATATAGACCGGCTCAGTGAGTGGGATATAGACAGGCTCAGTGAGTGGGATATGGACAGGCTCAGTGAGTGGGATATAGACAGGCTCAGTGAGTGGGATATAGACTGGCTCAGTGAGTGGGATATAGACAGGCTCAGTGAGTGGTATATAGACAGTCTCAGTGAGTGGGATACAGACAGGCTCAGTGAGTGGGATATAGACCGGCTCAGTGAGTGGGATATAGACCGGCTCAGTGAGTGGGATATAGACCGTCTCAGTGAGTGAGATGTCGACAGGCTCATTGAGTGGGATATAGACCGGCTCAGTGAGTGGGATATAGACCGGCTCAGTGAGTGGGATATAGACCGGCTCAGTGAGTGGGATATAGACCGGCTCAGTGAATGGGATATAGACGGGCTCAGTGAGTGGGATATAGACAGGCTCAGTGAGTGGGATATAGACAGGCTCAGTGAGTGGGATACAGACAGGCTCAGTGAGTGGGATACAGACCGGCTCAGTGAGTGGGATACAGACAGGCTCAGTGAGTGGGATACAGACAGGCTCAGTGAGTGGGATATAGACAGGCTCAGTGAGTGGGATATAGACCGGCTCAGTGAGTGGGATATAGACCGGCTCAGTGAGTGGGGTATAGACAGGCTCAGTGAGTGGGATATAGACAGGCTCAGTGAGTGGGATATAGACAGGCTCAGTGAGTGGGATATAGACAGGCTCAGTGAGTGGGATATAGACAGGCTCAGTGAGTGGGATATAGACAGGCTCAGTGAGTGGTATATAGACAGTCTCAGTGAGTGGGATACAGACAGGCTCAGTGAGTGGGATATAGACCGGCTCAGTGAGTGGGATATAGACCGGCTCAGTGAGTGGGATATAGACCGTCTCAGTGAGTGAGATGTCGACAGGCTCATTGAGTGGGATATAGACCGGCTCAGTGAGTGGGATATAGACCGGCTCAGTGAGTGGGATATAGACCGGCTCAGTGAGTGGGATATAGACCGGCTCAGTGAATGGGATATAGACGGGCTCAGTGAGTGGGATATAGACAGGCTCAGTGAGTGGGATATAGACAGGCTCAGTGAGTGGGATACAGACAGGCTCAGTGAGTGGGATACAGACCGGCTCAGTGAGTGGGATACAGACAGGCTCAGTGAGTGGGATACAGACAGGCTCAGTGAGTGGGATATAGACAGGCTCAGTGAGTGGGATATAGACCGGCTCAGTGAGTGGGATATAGACCGGCTCAGTGAGTGGGGTATAGACAGGCTCAGTGAGTGGGATATAGACAGGCTCAGTGAGTGGGATATAGACAGGCTCAGTGAGTGGGATATAGACAGGCTCAGTGAGTGGGATATAGACCGGCTCAGTGAGTGGGATACAGACAGGCTCAGTGAGTGGGATATAGACTGGCTCAGTGAGTGGGATATGGACTGGATCAGTGAGTGGGATATAGACAGGCTCAGTGAGTGGGATATAGACAGGCTCAGTGAGTGGGAAATAGACAGGCTCAGTGAGTGGGATATAGACAGGCTCAGTGAGTGGGATATAGACCGGCTCAGTGATTGGGATATAGACAGGCTCAGTGAGTGGGATATAGACCGGCTCAGTGAGTGGGATATAGACAGGCTCAGTGAGTGGGATATCGACCGGATCAGTGACTGGGAGATAGACCGGCTCAGTGAGTGGGAGATAGACCGGCTCAGTGAGTGGGATATAGACCGGCTCAGTGAGTGGGATATAGACAGGCTCAGTGAGTGGGATATAGACCGGCTCAGTGAGTGGGATATAGACCGGCTCAGTGAGTGGGATATAGACCGGCTCAGTGAGTGGGATATAGACAGGCTCAGTGAGTGAGATATAGACAGGCTCAGTGAGTGGGATATAGACAGGCTCAGTGAGTGGGATATAGACAGGCTCAATGAGTGGGATACAGACAGGCTCAGTGAGTGGGATATAGACCGCCTCAGTGAGTGGGATATAGACAGGCTCAGTGAGTGGGATATAGACAGGCTCAGTGAGTGGGATATAGACCGGCTCAGTGAGTGGGATATAGACAGGCTCAGTGAGTGGGATATAGACATGCTCAGTGAGTGGGATATAGACCGGCTCAGTGAGTGGGATATAGACAGGCTCAGTGAGTGGGATATAGACAGGCTCAGTGAGTGGGCTATAGACCGGCTCAGTGAGTGGGATATAGACAGGCTCAGTGAGTGGGATATAGACAGGCTCAGTGAGTGGGATATAGACAGGTTTAGTGAGTGGGATATAGACAGGCTCAGTGAGTGGGATATAGACAGGCTCAGTGAGTGGGATATAGACAGGCTCAGTGAGTGGGATATAGACAGGCTCAGTGAGTGGGATATAGACAGGCTCAGTGAGTGGGATATAGACAGGCTTAGTGAGTGGGATATAGACCGGCTCAGTGAGTGGGATATAGAAAGTTTCAGTGAGTGGGATATGGACTGGCTCAGTGAGTGGGATATAGACAGGCTCAGAGAGTGGGATATAGACAGGCTCAGTGAGTGGGATATAGACAGGCTCAGTGAGTGGGATATAGACAGGCTCAGTGAGTGGGATATAGACAGGCTCAGTGAGTGGGATATAGACAGGCTCAGAGAGTGGGATATAGACAGGCTCAGTGAGTGGGATATAGACAGGCTCAGTGAGTGGGATAGAGACAGGCTCAGTGAGTGGGATATAGACTGCCTCAGTGAGTGGGATATAGACAGGCTCAGTGAGTGGGATATAGACAGGCTCAGTGAGTGGGATATAGACAGGCTCAGTGAGTGGGATATAGACCGGCTCAGTGAGTGGGATATAGACCGGCTCAGTGAGTAGGATATAGACCGGCTCAGTGAGTGGGATATAGACCGGCTCAGTGAGTGGGATATAGACCGGCTCAATGAGTGGGATATAGACAGGCTCAGTGAATGGGATATGGACTGGCTCAGTGAGTGGGATATAGACCGGCTCAGTGAGTGGGATATAGACAGGCTCAGTGAGTGGGATATAGACAGGCTCAGTGAGTGGGATATAGACCGGATGAGTGAGTGGGATATAGACAGGCTCAGTGAGTGGGATATAGACAGGCTCAGTGAGTGGGATATAGACTGGCTCAGTGAGTGGGATATAGACAGGCTCAGTGAGTGGGATATAGACCGGCTCAGTGAGTTGGATATAGACCGGCTCAGTGAGTGGGATATAGACAGGCTCAGTGAGTGGGATATAGACAGGCTCAGTGAGTGGGATATAGACAGGCTCAGTGAGTGGGATATAGACCGGCTCAGTGAGTGGGATATAGACAGGCTCAGTGAGTGGGATATAGACAGGCTCAGTGAGTGGCATATAGACCGGCTCAGTGAGTGGGATATAGACCGGCTCAGTGAGTGGGATATAGACAGGCTCAGTGAGTGGGATATAGAAAGGCACAGTGAGTGGGATATAGACAAGCTCAGTAAGTGGGATATAGACCGGCTCAGTGAATGGGATATAGACAGGCTCAGTGAGTGCAATTTAGACCGGCTCAATGAGTGGGATATAGACAGGCTCAGTGAGTGGGATATAGACAGGCTCAGTGAGTGGGATATAGACAGGCTCAGTGAGTGGGATATAGACCGGCTCAGTGAGTGGGATATAGACCGGCTCAGTGAGTGGGATATAGACCGGCTCAGTGAGTGGGATATAGACAGGCTCAGTGATTGGGATATAGACAGGCTTAGTGAGTGGGATATAGACCGGCTCAGTGAGTGGGATATAGACAGGCTCACTGAGTGGGATATAGACAGGCTCAGTGAGTGGGATATAGACCGGCTAAGTGAGTGGGATATAGACAGGCTCAGTGAGTGGGATATAGACAGGCTCAGAGAGTGGGATATAGACAGGCTCAGTGAGTGGGATATAGACCGGCTCAGTGAGTGGGATATAGACCGGCTCAGTGAGTGGGATATAGATCGGCTCAGTGAGTGGGATATAGACCGGCTCAGTGAGTGGGATATAGACTGGCTCAGTGAGTGGGATATAGACAGGTTCAGTGAGTGGGATATAGAAAGGCTCAGTGAGTGGGATATAGACCGGCTCAGTGAGTGGGATACAGACCGGCTCAGTGAGTGGGATATAGACAGGCTCAGTGAGTGGGATATAGACTGGCTCAGTGAGTGGGATATAGACAGGCTCAGTGAGTGGGATATAGACAGTCTCAGTGAGTGGGATACAGACAGGCTCAGTGAGTGGGATATAGACCGGCTCAGTGAGTGGGATATAGACCGGCTCAGTGAGTGGGATATAGACCGGCTCAGTGAGTGAGATGTCGACAGGCTCAGTGAGTGGGATGTAGACCGGCTCAGTGAGTGGGATATAGACAGGCTCAGTGAATGGGATATAGACAGACTCAGTGAGTGGGATATAGACCGGCTCAGTGAATGGGATATAGACAGTCTCAGTGAGTGGGATATAGACCGGCTCAGTGAGTGGTATATAGACAGGCTCAGTGAGTGGGATATAGACAGGCTCAGTGAGTGGGATATAGACAGGCTCAGTGAGTGGGATATAGACAGGCTCAGTGAGTGGGATATAGAACGGCTCAGTGAGTGGGATATAGACAGGCTCAGTGAGTGGGATATAGACCGGATCAGTGAGTGGGATATAGACCGGATCAGTGAGTGGGATAGAGACCGGCTCAGTGAGTGGGATATAGACCGGCTCAGTGAGTGGGATATAGACAGGCTCAGTGAGTGGGATATAGACCGGCTAAGTGAGTGGGATATAGACAGGCTCAGTGAGTGGGATATAGACCGGCTCAGTGAGTGGGATATAGACCGGCTCAGTGAGTGTTATATAGACCGGCTCAGTGAGTGGGATATAGACCGGCTCAGTGAGTGGGATATAGACAGGCACAGTGAGTGGGATATAGACAGGCTCAGTGAGTGGGATATAGACAGGCTCAGTGAGTGGGATATAGACAGGCTCAGTGAGTGGGATAGAGACAGGCTCAGTGAGTGGGATATAGACCGCCTCAGTGAGTGGGATATAGACAGGCTCAGTGAGTGGGATATAGACAGGCTCAGTGAGTGGGATATAGACAGGCTCAGTGAGTGGGATATAGACCGGCTCAGTGAGTGGGATATAGACCGGCTCAGTGAGTGGGATATAGACCGGCTCAGTGAGTGGGATATAGACCGGCTCAGTGAGTGGGATATAGACCGGCTCAATGAGTGGGATATAGACAGGCTCAGTGAATGGGATATAGACTGGCTCAGTGAGTGGGATATAGACCGGCTCAGTGAGTGGGATATAGACAGGCTCAGTGAGTGGGATATAGACAGGCTCAGTGAGTGGGATATAGACAGGATCAGTGAGTGGGATATAGACCGGATCAGTGAGTGGGATATAGACAGGCTCAGTGAGTGGGATATAGACAGGCTCAGTGAGTGGGATATAGACTGGCTCAGTGAGTGGGATATAGACAGGCTCAGTGAGTGGGATATAGACCGGCTCAGTGAGTTGGATATAGACCGGCTCAGTGAGTGGGATATAGACAGGCTCAGTGAGTGGGATATAGACAGGCTCAGTGAGTGGGATATAGACAGGCTCAGTGAGTGGGATATAGACAGGCTCAGTGAGTGGGATATAGACAGGCTCAGTGAGTGGGATATAGACCAGCTCAGTGAGTGGGATATAGACAGGCTCAGTGAGTGGGATATAGACAGGCTCAGTGAGTGGCATATAGACCGGCTCAGTGAGTGGGATATAGACCGGCTCAGTGAGTGGGATATAGACAGGCTCAGTGAGTGGGATATAGAAAGGCACAGTGAGTGGGATATAGACAGGCTCAGTAAGTGGGATATAGACCGGCACAGTGAATGGGATATAGACAGGCTCAGTGAGTGGGATTTAGACCGGCTCAGTGAGTGGGATATAGACAGGCTCAGTGAGTGGGATATAGACCGGCTCAGTGAGTGGGATATAGACCGGCTCAGTGAGTGGGATATAGACAGGCTCAGTGAGTGGGATATAGACCTGCTCAGTGAGTGGTATATAGACAGGCTCAGTGAGTGGGATATAGACAGGCTCAGTGAGTGGGATATAGACAGGCTCAGTGAGTGGGATATAGACAGGCTCAGAGAGTGGGATATAGACAGGCTCAGTGAGTGGGATATAGACAGGCTCAGAGAGTGGGATATAGACAGGCTCAGTGAGTGGGATATAGACAGGCTCAGTGAGTGGGATATAGACCGGCTCAGTTAGTGGGATATAGACCGGCTCAGTGAGTGGGATATAGACCGGCTCAGTGAGTGGGATATAGACAGGCTCAGTGAGTTGGATATAGACAGGCTCAGTGAGTGGGATATAGACCGGCTCAGTGAGTGGGATATAGACAGGCTCAGTGAGTGGGATATAGACAGGCTCAGTGAGTGGGATATAGAGAAGGCTCAGTGAGTGGGATATAGACAGGCTCAGTGAGTGGGATATAGACCGGCTAAGTGAGTGGGATATAGACAGGCTCAGTGAGTGGGATATAGACAGGCTCAGAGAGTGGGATATAGACAGGCTCAGTGAGTGGGATATAGACCGGCTCAGTGAGTGGGATATAGACAGGCTCAGTGAGTGGGATATAGATCGGCTCAGTGAGTGGGATATAGACCGGCTCAGTGAGTGGGATATAGACTGGCTCAGTGAGTGGGATATAGACAGGTTCAGTGAGTGGGATATAGAAAGGCTCAGTGAGTGGGATATAGACCGGCTCAGTGACTGGGATACAGACCGGCTCAGTGAGTGGGATATAGACAGGCTCAGTGAGTGGGATATAGACTGGCTCAGTGAGTGGGATATAGACAGGCTCAGTGAGTGGGATATAGACAGTCTCAGTGAGTGGGATACAGACAGGCTCAGTGAGTGGGATATAGACCGGCTCAGTGAGTGGGATATAGACCGGCTCAGTGAGTGGGATATAGACCGGCTCAGTGAGTGAGATGTTGCCAGGCTCAGTGAGTGGGATGTAGACCGGCTCAGTGAGTGGGATATAGACCGGCTCAGTGAGTGGGATATAGACCGGCTCAGAGAGTGGGATATAGACAGGCTCAGTGAGTGGGATATAGACAGGCTCAGTGAGTGGGATATAGACAGGCTCAGAGAGTGGGATATAGACAGGCTCAGTGAGTGGGATATAGACAGGTTCAGAGAGTGGGATATAGACAGGCTCAGTGAGTGGGATATAGATCGGCTCAGTGAGTGGGATATAGACCGGCTCAGTGAGTGGGATATAGACTGGCTCAGTGAGTGGGATATAGACAGGTTCAGTGAGTGGGATATAGAAAGGCTCAGTGAGTGGGATATAGACCGGCTCAGTGACTGGGATACAGACCGGCTCAGTGAGTGGGATATAGACAGGCTCAGTGAGTGGGATATAGACTGGCTCAGTGAGTGGGATATAGACAGGCTCAGTGAGTGGGATATAGACAGTCTCAGTGAGTGGGATACAGACAGGCTCAGTGAGTGGGATATAGACCGGCTCAGTGAGTGGGATATAGACCGGCTCAGTGAGTGGGATATAGACCGGCTCAGTGAGTGAGATGTCGACAGGCTCAGTGAGTGGGATGTAGACCGGCTCAGTGAGTGGGATATAGACCGGCTCAGTGAGTGGGATATAGACCGGCTCAGAGAGTGGGATATAGACAGGCTCAGTGAGTGGGATATAGACAGGCTCAGTGAGTGGGATATAGACAGGCTCAGTGAGTGGGATATAGACAGGCTCAGAGAGTGGGATATAGACAGGCTCAGTGAGTGGGATATAGACAGGCTCAGAGAGTGGGATATAGACAGGCTCAGTGAGAGGGATATAGACAGGCTCAGTGAGTGGGATATAGACCGGCTCAGTGAGTGGGATATAGACCGGCTCAGTGAGTGGGATATAGACCGGCTCAGTGAGTGGGATATAGACAGGCTCAGTGAGTGGGATATAGACCGGCTCAGTGAGTGGGATATAGACAGGCTCAGTGAGTGGGATATGGACAGGCTCAGTGAGTGGGATATAGACAGGCTCAGTGAGTGGGATATAGACTGGCTCAGTGAGTGGGATATAGACAGGCTCAGTGAGTGGTATATAGACAGTCTCAGTGAGTGGGATACAGACAGGCTCAGTGAGTGGGATATAGACCGGCTCAGTGAGTGGGATATAGACCGGCTCAGTGAGTGGGATATAGACCGGCTCAGTGAGTGAGATGTCGACAGGCTCATTGAATGGGATATAGACCGGCTCAGTGAGTGGGATATAGACCGGCTCAGTGAGTGGGATATAAACCGGCTCAGTGAGTGGGATATAGACCGGCTCAGTGAGTGGGATATAGACAGGCTCAGTGAGTGGGATATAGACAGGCTCAGTGAGTGGGATACAGACAGGCTCAGTGAGTGGGATATAGACCGGCTCAGTGAGTGGGATATAGACTGGCTCAGTGAGTGGGATACAGACAGGCTCAGTGAGTGGGATACAGACAGGCTCAGTGAGTGGGATATAGACAGGCTCAGTGAGTGGGATATAGACCGGCTCAGTGAGTGGGATATAGACCGGCTCAGTGAGTGGGATATAGACCGGCTCAGTGAGTGGGGTATAGACAGGCTCAGTGAGTGGGATATAGACAGGCTCAGTGAGTGGCATATAGACAGGCTCAGTGAGTGGGATATAGACAGGCTCAGTGAGTGGGATACAGACAGGCTCAGTGAGTGGGATATAGACTGGCTCAGTGAGTGGGATATGGACTGGATCAGTGAGTGGGATATAGACAGGCTCAGTGAGTGGGATATAGACAGGCTCAGTGAGTGGGAAATAGACAGGCTCAGTGAGTGGGATATAGACAGGCTCAGTGAGTGGGATATAGACCGGCTCAGTGATTGGGATATAGACAGGCTCAGTGAGTGGGATATAGACCGGCTCAGTGAGTGGGATATAGACAGGCTCAGTGAGTGGGATATAGACTGGCTCAGTGAGTGGGATATAGACCGGATCAGTGAGTGGGAGATAGACCGGCTCAGTGAGTGGGATATAGACCGGCTCAGTGAGTGGGATATAGACAGGCTCAGTGAGTGGGATATAGACCGGCTCAGTGAGTGGGATATAGACCGGCTCAGTGAGTGGGATATAGACAGGCTCAGTGAGTGAGATATAGACAGGCTCAGTGAGTGGGATATAGACAGGCTCAGTGAGTGGGATATAGACAGGCTCAATGAGTGGGATACAGACAGGCTCAGTGAGTGGGATATAGACCGCCTCAGTGAGTGGGATATAGACAGGCTCAGTGAGTGGGATATAGACAGGCTCAGTGAGTGGGATATAGACCGGCTCAGTGAGTGGGATATAGACAGGCTCAGTGAGTGGGATATAGACATGCTCAGTGAGTGGGATATAGACCGGCTCAGTGAGTGGGATATAGACAGGCTCAGTGAGTGGGATATAGACAGGCTCAGTGAGTGGGCTATAGACCGGCTCAGTGAGTGGGATATAGACAGGCTCAGTGAGTGGGATATAGACAGGCTCAGTGAGTGGGATATAGACAGGTTTAGTGAGTGGGATATAGACAGGCTCAGTGAGTGGGATATAGACAGGCTCAGTGAGTGGGATATAGATCGGCTCAGTGAGTGGGATATAGACAGGCTCAGTGAGTGGGATATAGACAGGCTCAGTGAGTGGGATATAGACAGGCTCAGTGAGTGGGATATAGACAGGCTTAGTGAGTGGGATATAGACCGGCACAGTGAGTGGGATATAGAAAGTTTCAGTGAGTGGGATATGGACTGGCTCAGTGAGTGGGATATAGACAGGCTCAGAGAGTGGGATATAGACAGGCTCAGTGAGTGGGATATAGACAGGCTCAGTGAGTGGGATATAGACAGGCTCAGTGAGTGGGATATAGACAGGCTCAGTGAGTGGGATATAGACAGGCTCAGAGAGTGGGATATAGACAGGCTCAGTGAGTGGGATATAGACAGGCTCAGAGAGTGGGATATAGACAGGCTCAGTGAGTGGGATATAGACAGGCTCAGTGAGTGGGATATAGACTGGCTCAGTGAGTGGGATATAGACCGGCTCAGTGAGTGGGATATAGACCGGCTCAGTGAGTGGGATATAGACAGGAGACCGGCTCAGTGAGTGGGATATAGACAGGCTCAGTGAGTGGGATATGGACAGGCTCAGTGAGTGGGATATAGACAGGCTCAGTGAGTGGGATATAGACTGGCTCAGTGATTGGGATATAGACAGGCTCAGTGAGTGGTATACAGACAGTCTCAGTGAGTGGGATACAGACAGGCTCAGTGAGTGGGATATAGACCGGCTCAGTGAGTGGGATATAGACCGGCTCAGTGAGTGGGATATAGACCGGCTCAGTGAGTGAGATGTCGACAGGCTCATTGAGTGGGATATAGACCGGCTCAGTGAGTGGGATATAGACTGGCTCAGTGAGTGGGATATAGACCGGCTCAGTGAGTGGGATATAGACCGGCTCAGTGAGTGGGATATAGACGGGCTCAGTGAGTGGGATATAGACAGGCTCAGTGAGTGGGATATAGACAGGCTCAGTGAGTGGGATACAGACAGGCTCAGTGAGTGGGATATAGACCGGCTCAGTGAGTGGGATATAGACAGGCTCAGTGAGTGGGATACAGACAGGCTCAGTGAGTGGGATACAGACAGGCTCAGTGAGTGGGATATAGACAGGCTCAGTGAGTGGGATATAGACCGGCTCAGTGAGTGGGATATAGACCGGCTCAGTGAGTGGGATATAGACCGGCTCAGTGAGTGGGGTATAGACAGGCTCAGTGAGTGGGATATAGACAGGCTCAGTGAGTGGGATATAGACAGGCTCAGTGAGTGGGATATAGACAGGCTCAGTGAGTGGGATATAGACCGGCTCAGTGAGTGGGATACAGACAGGCTCAGTGAGTGGGATATAGACTGGCTCAGTGAGTGGGATATGGACTGGATCAGTGAGTGGGATATAGACAGGCTCAGTGAGTGGGATATAGACAGGCTCAGTGAGTGGGAAATAGACAGGCTCAGTGAGTGGGATATAGACAGGCTCAGTGAGTAGGATATAGACCGGCTCAGTGATTGGGATATAGACAGGCTCAGTGAGTGGGATATAGACCGGCTCAGTGAGTGGGATATAGACAGGCTCAGTGAGTGGGATATAGACTGGCTCAGTGAGTGGGATATAGACCGGATCAGTGAGTGGGAGATAGACCGGCTCAGTGAGTGGGATATAGACCGGCTCAGTGAGTGGGATATAGACCGGCTCAGTGAGTGGGATATAGACAGGCTCAGTGAGTGGGATATAGACCGGCTCAGTGAGTGGGATATAGACCGGCTCAGTGAGTGGGATATAGACCGGCTCAGTGAGTGGGATATAGACAGGCTCAGTGAGTGAGATATAGACAGGCTCAGTGAGTGGGATATAGACAGGCTCAGTGAGTGGGATACAGACAGGCTCAGTGAGTGGGATATAGACCGCCTCAGTGAGTGGGATATAGACAGGCTCAGTGAGTGGGATATAGACAGGCTCAGTGAGTGGGATATAGACCGGCTCAGTGAGTGGGATATAGACAGGCTCAGTGAGTGGGATATAGACATGCTCAGTGAGTGGGATATAGACCGGCTCAGTGAGTGGGATATAGACAGTCTCAGTGAGTGTGATATAGACAGGCTCAGTGAGTGGGCTATAGACCGGCTCAGTGAGTGGGATATAGACAGGCTCAGTGAGTGGGATATAGACAGGCTCAGTGAGTGGGATATAGACAGGTTTAGTGAGTGGGATATAGACAGGCTCAGTGAGTGGGATATAGACAGGCTCAGTGATTTGGATATAGACCGGCTCAGTGAGTGGGATATAGACAGGCTCAGTGAGTGGGATATAGACAGGCTCAGTGAGTGGGATATAGACAGGCTCAGTGAGTGGGATATAGACAGGCTTAGTGAGTGGGATATAGACCGGCTCAGTGAGTGGGATATAGAAAGTTTCAGTGAGTGGGATATGGACTGGCTCAGTGAGTGGGATATAGACAGGCTCAGTGAGTGGGATATAGACCGGCTCAGTGAGTGGGATATATACCGGCTCAGTGAGTGGGATATAGACCAGCTCAGTGAGTGGGATATAGACCGGCTCAGTGAGTGGGATATAGACAGGCTCAGTGAGTGGGATATAGACCGGCTCAGTGAGTGGGATATAGACCGGCTCAGTGAGTGGGATATAGACAGGCTCAGTGAGTGGGATATAGACAGGCTCAGTGAGTGGGATAGAGACAGGCTCAGTGAGTGGGATATAGACCGCCTCAGTGAGTGGGATATAGACAGGCTCAGTGAGTGGGATATAGACAGGCTCAGTGAGTGGGATATAGACAGGCTCAGTGAGTGGGATATAGACAGGCTCAGTGAGTGGGATATAGACAGGCTCAGTGAGTGGGATATAGACCGGCTCAGTGAGTGGGATATAGACCGGCTCAGTGAGTGGGATATAGACAGGCTCAGTGTGTGGGATATAGACAGGCTCAGTGAGTGGGCTATAGACCGGCTCAGTGAGTGGGATATAGTCAGGCTCAGTGAGTGGGATATAGACCGGCTCAGTGAGTGGGATATAGACAGGGTCAGTGAGTGCGATATAGACAGGCTCAGTGAGTGGGATATAGACAGGCTCAGTGAGTGGGATATAGACCGGCTCAGTGAGTGGGATATAGACAGGCTCAGTGAGTGGGATATAGACCGGCTCAGTGAGTGGGATATAGACAGGCTCAGTGAGTGGGATATAGACAGACTCAGTGAGTGGGATATAGACAGGCTCAGTGAGTGGGATATAGACCGGCTCAGTGAGTGGGATATAGACAGGCTCAGTGAGTGGGATATAGACAGGCTCAGTGAGTGGGATATAGACAGGCTCAGTGAGTGGGATATAGACAGGCTCAGTGAGTGGGATATAGACCGGCTCAGTGAGTGGGATACAGACCGGCTCAGTGAGTGGGATACAGACCGGCTCAGTGAGTGGGATATAGACAGGCTCAGTGAGTGGGATATAGACTGGCTCAGTGAGTGGGATATAGACAGGCTCAGTGAGTGGGATATAGACCGGCTCAGTGAGTGGGATATAGACCGGCTCAGTGAGTGGGATATAGACAGGCTCAGTGAGTGGGATATAGACAGGCTCAGTGAATGGGATATGGACAGGCTCAGTGAGTGGGATATAGACAGGCTCAGTGAGTGGGATATAGACAGGCTCAGTGAGTGGGATATAGACAGGCTCAGTGAGTGGGATATAGACAGGCTCAGTGAGTGGGATATAGACAGGCTCAGTGAGTGGGATATAGACCGGCTCAGTGAGTGGGATATAGACAGGCTCAGTGAGTGGGATATAGACCGGCTCAGTGAGTGGGATATAGACAGGCTCAGTGAGTGGGATATAGACAGGCTCAGTGAGTGGGATATAGACAGGCTCAGTGTGTGGGATATAGACCGGCTCAGTGAGTGGGATATAGACAGGCTCAGTGAGTGGGATATAGACGGGCTCAGTGAGTGGGATATAGACCGGCTCAGTGAGTGGGATATAGACCGGCTCAGTGAGTGGGATATAGACCGGCTCAGTGAGTGGGATATAGACCGGCTCAGTGAGTGGGATATAGACCGGCTCATTGAGTGGGATATAGACAGGCTCAGTGAATGGGATATGGACTGGCTCAGTGAGTGGGATATAGACCGGCTCAGTGAGTGGGATATAGACAGGCTCAGTGAGTGGGATATAGACAGGCTCAGTGAGTGGGATATAGACAGGCTCAGTGAGTGGGATATAGACCGGATCAGTGAGTGGGATATAGACAGGCTCAGTGAGTGGGATATAGACAGGCTCAGTGAGTGGGATATAGACTGGCTCAGTGAGTGGGATATAGACAGGCTCAGTGAGTGGGATATAGACCGGCTCAGTGAGTGGGATATAGACAGGCTCAGTGAGTGGGATATAGACAGGCTCAGTGAGTGGGATATAGACTGGCTCAGTGAGTGGGATATAGACAGGCTCAGTGAGTGGGATATAGACCGGCTCAGTGAGTGGGATATAGACAGGCTCAGTGAGTGGGATATAGACCGGCTCAGTGAGTGGGATATAGACAGGCTCAGTGAGTGGGATATAGACAGGCTCAGTGAGTGGGATATAGACAGGCTCAGTGAGTGGGATATAGACAGGCTCAGTGAATGGGATATAGACAGGCTCAGTGAGTGGGATATAGACAGGCTCAGTGAGTGGGATATAGACCGGCTCAGTGAGTGGGATATAGACAGGCTCAGTGAGTGGGATATAGACCGGCTCAGTGAGTGGGATATAGACCGGCTCAGTGAGTGGGATATATACAGGCTCAGTGAGTGGGATATAGACCGGCTCATTGAGTGGGTTATAGACAGGCTCAGTGAGTGGGATATAGACAGGCTCAGTGAGTGGGATATAGACAGGCTCAGTGAGTGGGATATAGACAGGCTCAGTGAGTGGGATATAGACAGGCTCAGTGAGTGGGATATAGACAGGCTCAGTGAGTGGGATATAGACAGGCTCAGTGAGTGGGATATAGACCGGCTAAGTGAGTGGGATATAGAGAGGCTCAGTGAGTGGGATATAGACAGGCTCAGAGAGTGGGATATAGACAGGCTCAGTGAGTGGGATATAGACCGGCTCAGTGAGTGGGATACAGACAGGCTCAGTGAGTGGGATATAGACCGGCTCAGTGAGTGGGATATAGACCGGCTCAGTGAGTGGGATATAGACCGGCTCAGTGAGTGGGATATAGACCGGCTCAGTGAGTGGGATATAGACAGGCTCAGTGAGTGGGATATAGACCGGCTCAGTGAGTGGGATATAGACCGGCTCAGTGAGTGGGATATAGACCGGCTCAGTGAGTGGGATATAGACAGGCTCAGTGAGTGGGATATAGACAGGCTCAGTGAGTGGGATACAGACAGGCTCAGTGAGTGGGATATAGACAGGCTCAGTGAGTGGGATATAGACAGTCTCAGTGAGTGGGATACAGACAGGCTCAGTGAGTGGGATACAGACAGGCTCAGTGAGTGGGATATAGACATGCTCAGTCTGTGGGATATAGACAGGCTCAGTGAGTGGGATATAGACCGGCTCAGTGAGTGGGATATAGACCGGCTCAGTGAGTGGGATATAGACCGGCTCAGTGAGTGGGGTATAGACAGGCTCAGTGAGTGGGATATAGACAGGCTCAGTGAGTGGGATATAGACAGGCTCAGTGATTGGGATATAGACAGGCTCAGTGAGTGGGATATAGACCGGATCAGTGAGTGGGATACAGACAGGCTCAGTGAGTGGGATATAAACAGGCTCAGTGAGTGGGATATGGACTGGATCAGTGAGTGGGATATAGACAGGCTCAGTGAGTGGGATATAGACAGGCTCAGTGAGTGGGAAATAGACAGGCTCAGTGAGTGGGAAATAGACAGGCTCAGTGAGTGGGATATAGACAGGCTCAGTGAGTGGGATATAGACAGGCTCAGTGAGTGGGATATAGACAGGCTCAGTGAGTGGGATATAGACCGACTCAGTGAGTGGGATATAGACAGGCTCAGTAAGTGGGATATAGACTGGCTCAGTAAGTGGGATATAGACCGGATCAGTGAGTGGGATATAGACCGGCTCAGTGAGTGGGATATAGACCGGCTCAGTGAGTGGGATATAGACCGGCTCAGTGAGTGGGATATAGACAGGCTCAGTGAGTGGGATATAGACCGGCTCAGTGAGTGGGATATAGACCGGCTCAGTGAGTGGGATATAGACCGGCTCAGTGAGTGGGATATAGACCGGCTCAGTGAGTGGGATATAGACAGGATCAGTGAGTGAGATATAGACAGGCTCAGTGAGTGGGATATAGACAGGCTCAGTGAGTGGGATATAGACCGGCTCAGTGAGTGGGATATAGACATGCTCAGTGAGTGGGATATTGACCGGCTCAGTGAGTGGGATATAGACAAGCTCAGTGAGTGGGATATAGACAGGCTCAGTGAGTGGGCTATAGACCGGCTCAGTGAGTGGGATATAGACAGGCTCAGTGAGTGAGATATAGACCGGCTCAGTGAGTGGGATATAGACTGGCTCAGTGAGTGGGTAATAGACAGGCTCAGTGAGTGGGATATAGACAGGCTCAGTGAGTGGGATATAGACCGGCTCAGTGAGTGGGATATAGGCAGGCTCAGTGAGTTGGATATAGACAGGCTCAGTGAGTGGGATATAGACAGGCTCAGTGAGTGGGATATAGACAGGCTCAGTGAGTGGGATATAGAAAGGCTCAGTGAGTGGGATATAGACCGGCTCAGTGAATGGGATATAGACAGGCTCAGTGAGTGGGATATAGAAAGGCTCAGTGAGTGGGAGATGGACTGGCTCAGTGAGTGGGATATAGACAGGCTCAGTGAGTGGGATATAGACAGGCTCAGTGAGTGGGAAATAGACAGGCTCAGTGAGTGGGATATAGACAGGCTCAGTGAGTGGGATATAGACCGGCTCAGTGAGTGGGATATAGACAGGCTCAGTGAGTGGGATATAGACAGGCTCAGTGAGTGGGATATAGACAGGCTCAGTGAGTGGGATATAGACCGGATCAGTGAGTGGGATATAGACCGGATCAGTGAGTGGGATATAGACCGGCTCAGTGAGTGGGATATAGACCGGCTCAGTGAGTGGGATATAGACCGGCTCAGTGAGTGGGATATAGACAGGCTCAGTGAGTGGGATATAGACAGGCTCAGTGAGTGGGATATAGACCGGCTCAGTGAGTGGGATATAGACCGGCTCAGTGAGTGGGATATAGACCGGCTCAGTGAGTGGGATATAGACAGGCTCAGTGAGTGGGATATAGACAGGCTCAGTGAGTGGGATATAGACAGGCTCAGTGAGTGGGATATAAGAAGGCTCAGTGAGTGGGATAGAGACAGGCTCAGTGAGTGGGATATAGACCGGCTCAGTGAGTGGGATATAGACAGGCTCAGTGAGTGGGATATAGACAGGCTCAGTGAGTGGGATATAGACAGGCTCAGTGAGTGGGATATAGACTGTCTCAGTGAGTGGGATATAGACCGGCTCAGTGAGTGGGATATAGACCGGCTCAGTGAGTGGGATATAGACCGGCTCAGTGAGTGGGATATAGACCGGCTCAGTGAGTGGGATATAGACCGGCTCAATGAGTGGGATATAGACAGGCTCAGTGAATGGGATATGGACAGGCTCAGTGAGTGGGATATAGACCGGCTCAGTGAGTGGGATATAGACAGGCTCAGTGAGTGGGATATAGACAGGCTCAGTGAGTGGGATATAGACAGGCTCAGTGAGTGGGATATAGACCGGATCAGTGAGTGGGATATAGACAGGCTCAGTGAGTGGGATATAGACAGGCTCAGTGAGTGGGATATAGACTGGCTCAGTGAGTGGATATAGACAGGCTCAGTGAGTGGGATATAGACCGGCTCAGTGAGTGGGATATAGACCGGCTCAGTGAGTGGGATATAGACAGGCTCAGTGAGTGGGATATAGACAGGCTCAGTGAGTGGGATATAGACAGGCTCAGTGAGTGGGATATAGACAGGCTCAGTGAGTGGGATATAGACCGGCTCAGTGAGTGGGATATAGACAGGCTCAGTGAGTGGGATATAGACAGGTTCAGTGAGTGGCATATAGACCGGCTCAGTGAGTGGGATATAGACCGGCTCAGTGAGTGGGATATAGACAGGCTCAGTGAGTGGGATATAGACAGGCACAGTGAGTGGGATATAGACAGGCTCAGTAAGTGGGATATAGACCGGCTCAGTGAATGGGATATAGACAGTCTCAGTGAGTGGGATATAGACTGGCTCAGTGAGTGGGATACAGACAGGCTCAGTGAGTGGGATATAGACCGGCTCAGTGAGAGCGATATAGACCGGCTCAGTGAGTGGGATATAGACCGGATCAGTGAGTGAGATGTCGACAGGCTCAGTGAGTGGGATATAGACAGGCTCAGTGAGTGGGATATAGACCGGCTCAGTGAGTGGGATATAGACCGGCTCAGTGAGTGGGATATAGACCGGCTCAGTGAGTGGGATATATACAGGCTCAGAGAGTGGGATATAGACAGTCTCAGTGAGTGGGATATAGACAGGCTCAGAGAGTGGGATATAGACAGGCTCAGTGAGTGGGATATAGACAGGCTCAGTGAGTGGGATATAGACCGGCTCAGTGAGTGGGATATAGACCGGCTCAGTGAGTGGGATATAGACAGGCTCAGTGAGTGGGATATAGACAGGCTCAGTGAGTGGGATATAGACCGGCTCAGTGAGTGGCATATAGACCGGCTCAGTGAGTGGGATATAGACCGGCTCAGTGAGTGGGATATAGACAGGCTCAGTGAGTGGGATATAGACAGGCACAGTGAGTGGGATATAGACAGGCTCAGTAAGTGGGATATAGACCGGCTCAGTGAATGGGATATAGACAGGCTCAGTGAGTGGGATATAGACTGGCTCAGTGAGTGGGATATAGACAGGCACAGTGAGTGGGATATAGACAGTCTAA
The DNA here is from genome assembly GCF_044704955.1 of Pristiophorus japonicus. NCBI lineage: Eukaryota > Metazoa > Chordata > Chondrichthyes > Pristiophoridae > Pristiophorus > Pristiophorus japonicus. Next base: position 146,111 of record NW_027254736.1, on the reverse strand, counting down.
GTGAGTGGGATACAGACAGGCTCAGTGAGTGGGATATAGACCGGCTCAGTGAGTGGGATATAGACCGGCTCAGTGAGTGGGATATAGACCGGCTCAGTGAGTGAGATGTCGACAGGCTCAGTGAGTGGGATGTAGACCGGCTCAGTGAGTGGGATATAGACCGGCTCAGTGAGTGGGATATAGACCGGCTCAGTGAGTGGGATATAGACCGGCTCAGTGAGTGGGATATAGACAGGCTCAGAGAGTGGGATATAGACAGGCTCAGTGAGTGGGATATAGACAGGCTCAGAGAGTGGGATATAGACAGGCTCAGTGAGTGGGATATAGACAGGCTCAGTGAGTGGGATATAGACAGTCTCAGTGAGTGGGATATAGACCGGCTCAGTGAGTGGGATATAGACCGGCTCAGTGAGTGGGATATAGACAGGCTCAGTGAGTGGGATATAGAAAGGCTCAGTGAGTGGGATATAGACCGGCTCAGTGAGTGGGATATAGACCGGCTCAGTGAGTGGGATATAGACAGGCTCAGTGAGTGGGATATAGACAGGCTCAGTGAGTGGGAGACAGGATCAGTGAGTGGGATATAGACCGGCTAAGTGAGTGGGATATAGACAGGCTCAGTGAGTGGGATATAGACAGGCTCAGAGAGTGGGATATAGACAGGCTCAGTGAGTGGGATATAGACCGGCTCAGTGAGTGGGATATAGACCGGCTCAGTGAGTGGGATATAGATCGGCTCAGTGAATGGGATATTGACCGGCTCACTGAGTGGGATATAGACTGGCTCAGTGAGTGGGATATAGACAGGCTCAGTGAGTGGGATATAGACAGGCTCAGTGAGTGGGATATAGACCGGCTCAGTGAGTGGGATATAGACCGTCTCAGTGAGTGCGATATAGACAGGCTCAGTGAGTGGGATATAGACTGGCTCAGTGAGTGGGATATAGACTGGCTCAGTGAGTGGGATATAGAGAGTCTCAGTGAGTGGGATACAGACAGGCTCAGTGAGTGGGATATAGACCGGCTCAGTGAGTGGGATATAGACCGGCTCAGTGAGTGGGATATAGACCGGCTCAGTGAGTGAGATGTCGACAGGCTCATTGATTAAGATATAGACCGGCTCAGTGAGTGGGATATAGACCGGCTCAGTGAGTGGGATATAGACAGGCTCAGTGAGTGGGATATAGACAGGCTCAGTGAGTGGGATATAGACAGGCTCAGTGAGTTGGATATAGACAGGCTCAGTGAGTGGGATACAGACAGGCTCAGTGAGTGGGATATAGACCGGCTCAGTGAGTGGGATATAGACAGTCTCAGTGAGTGGGATATAGACAGGCTCAGTGAGTGGGATATAGACAGGCTCAGTGAGTGGGATACAGACAGGCTCAGTGAGTGGGATATAGACCGGCTCAGTGAGTGGGATATAGACCGGCTCAGTGAGTGGGATATAGACAGGCTCAGTGAGTGGGATATAGACAGGCTCAGTGAGTGGGATATAGACAGGCTCAGTGAGTGGGATACAGACAGGCTCAGTGAGTGGGATATAGACTGGCTCAGTGAGTGGGATATGGACTGGATCAGTGAGTGGGATATAGACAGGCTCAGTGAGTGGGATATAGACAGGCTCAGTGAGTGGGAAATAGACAGGCTCAGTGAGTGGGATATAGACAGGCTCAGTGAGTGGGATATAGACAGGCTCAGTGAGTGGGATATAGACAGGCTCAGTGAGTGGGATATAGACCGGCTCAGTGAGTGGGATATAGACAGGCTCAGTGAGTGGGATATAGACCGCCTCAGTGAGTGGGATATAGACAGGCTCAGTGAGTGGGATATAGACAGGCTCAGTGAGTGGGATATAGACAGGCTCAGTGAGTGGGATATAGACTGGCTCAGTGAGTGGGATATAGACCGGCTCAGTGAGTGGGATATAGACCGGCTCAGTGAGTGGGATATAGACCGGCTCAGTGAGTGGGATATAGACCGGCTCAGTGAGTGGGATATAGACCGGCTCAATGAGTGGGATATAGACAGGCTCAGTGAATGGGATATGGACCGGCTCAGTGAGTGGGATATAGACCGGCTCAGTGAGTGGGATATAGACAGGCTCAGTGAGTGGGATATAGACAGGCTCAGTGAGTGTGATATAGACAGGCTCAGTGAGTGGGATATAGACCGGATCAGTGAGTGGGATATAGACAGGCTCAGTGAGTGGGATATAGACAGGCTCAGTGAGTGGGATATAGACTGGCTCAGTGAGTGGGATATAGACAGGCTCAGTGAGTGGGATATAGACCGGCTCAGTGAGTGGGATATAGACCGGCTCAGTGAGTGGGATATAGACAGGCTCAGTGAGTGGGATATAGACAGGCTCAGTGAGTGGGATATAGACAGGCTCAGTGAGTGGGATATAGACAGGCTCAGTGAGTGGGATATAGACAGGCTCAGTGAGTGGGATATAGACCGGCTCAGTGAGTGGGATATAGACAGGCTCAGTGAGTGGGATATAGACAGGCTCAGTGAGTGGCATATAGACCGGCTCAGTGAGTGGGATATAGACCGGCTCAGTGAGTGGGATATAGACAGGCTCAGTGAGTGGGATATAGACAGGCACAGTGAGTGGGATATAGACAGGCTCAGTAAGTGGGATATAGACCGGCTCAGTGAATGGGATATAGACAGTCTCAGTGAGTGGGATATAGACTGGCTCAGTGAGTGGGATATAGACAGGCTCAGTGAGTGGGAAATAGACAGTCTAAGTGAGTGGGATACAGACAGGCTCAGTGAGTGGGATATAGACCGGCTCAGTGAGAGCGATATAGACCGGCTCAGTGAGTGGGATATAGACCGGATCAGTGAGTGAGATGTCGACAGGCTCAGTGAGTGGGATATAGACAGGCTCAGTGAGTGGGATATAGACCGGCTCAGTGAGTGGGATATAGACCGGCTCAGTGAGTGGGATATAGACCGGCTCAGTGAGTGGGATATATACAGGCTTAGAGAGTGGGATATAGACAGGCTCAGTGAGTGGGATATAGACAGGCTCAGAGAGTGGGATATAGACAGGCTCAGTGAGTGGGATATAGACAGGCTCAGTGAGTGGGATATAGACAGCCTCAGTGAGTGGGATATAGACCGGCTCAGTGAGTGGGATATAGACCGGCTCAGTGAGTGGGATATAGACAGGCTCAGTGAGTGGGATATAGACAGGCTCAGTGAGTGGGATATAGACCGGCTCAGTGAGTGGCATATAGACCGGCTCAGTGAGTGGGATATAGACCGGCTCAGTGAGTGGGATATAGACAGGCTCAGTGAGTGGGATATAGACAGGCACAGTGAGTGGGATATAGACAGGCTCAGTAAGTGGGATATAGACCGGCTCAGTGAATGGGATATAGACAGGCTCAGTGAGTGGGATATAGACTGGCTCAGTGAGTGGGATATAGACAGGCACAGTGAGTGGGATATAGACAGTCTAAGTGAGTGGGATACAGACAGGCTCAGTGAGTGGGATATAGACCGGCTCAGTGAGTGGGATATAGACCGGCTCAGTGAGTGGGATATAGACCGGCTCAGTGAGTGAGATGTCGACAGGCTCAGTGAGTGGGATGTAGACCGGCTCAGTGAGTGGGATATAGACCGGCTCAGTGAGTGGGATATAGACCGGCTCAGTGAGTGGGATATAGACCGGCTCAGTGAGTGGGATATAGACAGGCTCAGAGAGTGGGATATAGACAGGCTCAGTGAGTGGGATATAGACAGGCTCAGAGAGTGGGATATAGACAGGCTCAGTGAGTGGGATATAGACAGGCTCAGTGAGTGGGATATAGACAGTCTCAGTGAGTGGGATATAGACCGGCTCAGTGAGGGGATATAGACCGGCTCAGTGAGTGGGATATAGACAGGCTCAGTGAGTGGGATATAGACAGGCTCAGTGAGTGGGATATAGACCGGCTCAGTGAGTGGGATATAGACCGGCTCAGTGAGTGGGATATAGACAGGCTCAGTGAGTGGGATATAGACAGGCTCAGTGAGTGGGATATAGACAGGCTCAGTGAGTGGGATATAGACCGGCTAAGTGAGTGGGATATAGACAGGCTCAGTGAGTGGGATATAGACAGGCTCAGAGAGTGGGATATAGACAGGCTCAGTTAGTGGGATATAGACCGGCTCAGTGAGTGGGATATAGACCGGCTCAGTGAGTGGGATATAGATCGGCTCAGTGAATGGGATATTGACCGGCTCAGTGAGTGGGATATAGACTGGCTCAGTGAGTGGGATATAGACAGGCTCAGTGAGTGGGATATAGACAGGCTCAGTGAGTGGGATATAGACCGGCTCAGTGAGTGGGATATAGACCGGCTCAGTGAGTGCGATATAGACGGGCTCAGTGAGTGGGATATAGACTGGCTCAGTGAGTGGGATATAGACTGGCTCAGTGAGTGGGATATAGACAGTCTAGGTGAGTGGGATACAGACAGGCTCAGTGAGTGGGATATAGACCGGCTCAGTGAGTGGGATATAGACCGGCTCAGTTAGTGGGATATAGACCGGCTCAGTGAGTGAGATGTCGACAGGCTCATTGAGTGGGATATAGACCGGCTCAGTGAGTGGGATATAGACCGGCTCAGTGAGTGGGATATAGACCGGCTCAGTGAGTTGGATATAGACCGGCTCAGTGAGTGGGATATAGACAGGCTCAGTGAGTGGGATATAGACAGGCTCAGTGAGTGGGATATAGACAGGCTCAGTGAGTGGGATACAGACAGGCTCAGTGAGTGGGATATAGACAGTCTCAGTGAGTGGGATATAGACAGGCTCAGTGAGTGGGATATAGACAGGCTCAGTGAGTGGGATACAGACAGGCTCAGTGAGTGGGATATAGACCGGCTCAGTGAGTGGGATATAGACCGGCTCAGTGAGTGGGATATAGACAGGCTCAGTGAGTGGGATATAGACAGGCACAGTGAGTGGGATATATACAGGCTCAGTAAGTGGGATATAGACCGGCACAGTGAATGGGATATAGACAGGCTCAGTGAGTGGGATATAGACTGGCTCAGTGAGTGGGATATAGACAGGCTCAGTGAATGGGATATAGACAGTCTAAGTGAGTGGGATACAGACAGGCTCAGTGAGTGGGATATAGACCGGCTCAGTGAGAGCGATATAGACCGGCTCAGTGAGTGGGATATAGACCGGCTCAGTGAGTGGGATATAGACCGGCTCAGTGAGTGGGATATAGACAGTTACAGTGAGTGGGATATAGACAGGCTCAGTGAGTGGGATATAGACAGGCTCAGTGAGTGGGATACAGACAGGCTCAGTGAGTGGGATATAGACTGGCTCAGTGAGTGGGATATGGACTGGATCAGTGAGTGGGATATAGACAGGCTCAGTGAGTGGGATATAGACAGGCTCAGTGAGTGGGAAATAGACAGGCTCAGTGAGTGGGATATAGACAGGCTCAGTGTGTGGGATATAGACAGGCTCAGTGATTGGGATATAGACAGGCTCAGTGAGTGGGATATAGACCGGCTCAGTGAGTGGGATATAGACAGGCTCAGTGAGTGGGATATAGACAGGCTCAGTGAGTGGGATATAGACCGGCTCAGTGAGTGGGATATAGACAGGCTCAGTGAGTGGGATATAGACAGGCTCAGTGAGTGGGATATAGACAGGCTCAGTGAGTGGCATATAGACCGGCTCAGTGAGTGGGATATAGACCGGCTCAGTGAGTGGGATATAGACAGGCTCAGTGAGTGGGATATAGACAGGCACAGTGAGTGGGATATATACAGGCTCAGTAAGTGGGATATAGACCGGCTCAGTGAATGGGATATAGACAGGCTCAGTGAGTGGGATATAGACTGGCTCAGTGAGTGGGATATAGACAGGCTCAGTGAGTGGGATATAGACAGTCTAAGTGAGTGGGATACAGACAGGCTCAGTGAGTGGGATATAGACCGGCTCAGTGAGAGCGATATAGACCGGCTCAGTGAGTGGGATATAGACCGGCTCAGTGAGTGAGATGTCGACAGGCTCAGTGAGTGGGATGTAGACCGGCTCAGTGAGTGGGTTATAGACCGGCTCAGTGAGTGGGATATAGACCGGCTCAGTGAGTGGGATATAGACCGGCTCAGTGAGTGGGATATAGACAGGCTCAGAGAGTGGGATATAGACAGGCTCAGTGAGTGGGATATAGACAGGCTCAGAGAGTGGGATATAGACAGGCTCAGTGAGTGGGATATAGACAGGCTCAGTGAGTGGGATATAGACAGTCTCAGTGAGTGGGATATAGACCGGCTCAGTGAGGGGATATAGACCGGCTCAGTGAGTGGGATATAGACAGGCTCAGTGAGTGGGATATAGACAGGCTCAGTGAGTGGGATATAGACCGGCTCAGTGAGTGGGATATAGACCGGCTCAGTGAGTGGGATATAGACAGGCTCAGTGAGTGGGATATAGACAGGCTCAGTGAGTGGGATATAGACAGGCTCAGTGAGTGGGATATAGACCGGCTAAGTGAGTGGGATATAGACAGGCTCAGTGAGTGGGATATAGACAGGCTCAGAGAGTGGGATATAGACAGGCTCAGTGAGTGGGATATAGACCGGCTCAGTGAGTGGGATATAGACCGGCTCAGTGAGTGGGATATAGATCGGCTCAGTGAATGGGATATTGACCGGCTCAGTGAGTGGGATATAGACTGGCTCAGTGAGTGGGATATAGACAGGCTCAGTGAGTGGGATATAGACAGGCTCAGTGAGTGGGATATAGACCGGCTCAGTGAGTGGGATATAGACCGGCTCAGTGAGTGCGATATAGACGGGCTCAGTGAGTGGGATATAGACTTGCTCAGTGAGTGGGATATAGACTGGCTCAGTGAGTGGGATATAGACAGTCTAGGTGAGTGGGATACAGACAGGCTCAGTGAGTGGGATATAGACCGGCTCAGTGAGTGGGATATAGACCGGCTCAGTTAGTGGGATATAGACCGGCTCAGTGAGTGAGATGTCGACAGGCTCATTGAGTGGGATATAGACCGGCTCAGTGAGTGGGATATAGACCGGCTCAGTGAGTGGGATATAGACCGGCTCAGTGAGTTGGATATAGACCGGCTCAGTGAGTGGGATATAGACAGGCTCAGTGAGTGGGATATAGACAGGCTCAGTGAGTGGGATATAGACAGGCTCAGTGAGTGGGATACAGACAGGCTCAGTGAGTGGGATATAGACAGTCTCAGTGAGTGGGATATAGACAGGCTCAATGAGTGGGATATAGACAGGCTCAGTGAGTGGGATACAGACAGGCTCAGTGAGTGGGATATAGACCGGCTCAGTGAGAGGGATATAGACCGGCTCAGTGAGTGGGATATAGACAGGCTCAGTGAGTGGGATATAGACAGGCACAGTGAGTGGGATATATACAGGCTCAGTAAGTGGGATATAGACCGGCTCAGTGAATGGGATATAGACAGGCTCAGTGAGTGGGATATAGACTGGCTCAGTGAGTGGGATATAGACAGGCTCAGTGAGTGGGATATAGACAGTCTAAGTGAGTGGGATACAGACAGGCTCAGTGAGTGGGATATAGACCGGCTCAGTGAGAGCGATATAGACCGGCTCAGTGAGTGGGATATAGACCGGCTCAGTGAGTGGGATATAGACCGGCTCAGTGTGTGGGATATAGACCGGCTCAGTGAGTGGGGTATAGACAGGCTCAGTGAGTGGGATATAGACAGGCTCAGTGAGTGGGATATAGACAGTCTCAGTGAGTGGGATATAGACAGGCTCAGTGAGTGGGATATAGACAGGCACAGTGAGTGGGATACAGACAGGCTCAGTGAGTGGGATATAGACTGGCTCAGTGAGTGGGATATGGACTGGATCAGTGAGTGGGATATAGACAGGCTCAGTGAGTGGGATATAGACAGGCTCAGTGAGTGGGAAATAGACAGGCTCAGTGAGTGGGATATAGACAGGCTCAGTGTGTGGGATATAGACAGGCTCAGTGATTGGGATATAGACAGGCTCAGTGAGTGGGATATAGACCGGCTCAGTGAGTGGGATATAGACAGGCTCAGTGAGTGGGATATAGACAGGCTCAGTGAGTGGGATATAGACCGGCTCAGTGAGTGGGATATAGAGCGGCTCAGTGAGTGGGATATAGACAGGATCAGTGAGTGGGATATAGAAAGGCTCAGTGAGTGGGATATAGACAGGCTCAGTGAGTGGGATATAGACCGGCTCAGTGAGTGGGATATAGACAGGCTCAGTGAGTGAGATATAGACCGGCTCAGTGAGTGGGATATAGACCGGCTCAGTGAGTGCGATATAGACGGGCTCAGTGAGTGGGATATAGACTGGCTCAGTGAGTGGGATATAGACTGGCTCAGTGAGTGGGATATAGACAGTCTAGGTGAGTGGGATACAGACAGGCTCAGTGAGTGGGATATAGACCGGCTCAGTGAGTGGGATATAGACCGGCTCAGTTAGTGGGATATAGACCGGCTCAGTGAGTGAGATGTCGACAGGCTCATTGAGTGGGATATAGACCGGCTCAGTGAGTGGGATATAGACCGGCTCAATGAGTGGGATATAGACCGGCTCAGTGAGTTGGATATAGACCGGCTCAGTGAGTGGGATATAGACAGGCTCAGTGAGTGGGATATAGACAGGCTCAGTGAGTGGGATATAGACAGGCTCAGTGAGTGGGATACAGACAGGCTCAGTGAGTGGGATATAGACAGTCTCAGTGAGTGGGATATAGACAGGCTCAATGAGTGGGATATAGACAGGCTCAGTGAGTGGGATACAGACAGGCTCAGTGAGTGGGATATAGACCGGCTCAGTGAGTGGGATAAATACCGGCTCAGTGAGTGGGATATAGACAGGCTCAGTGAGTGGGATATAGACAGGCACAGTGAGTGGGATATATACAGGCTCAGTAAGTGGGATATAGACCGGCTCAGTGAATGGGATATAGACAGGCTCAGTGAGTGGGATATAGACTGGCTCAGTGAGTGGGATATAGACAGGCTCAGTGAGTGGGATATAGACAGTCTAAGTGAGTGGGATACAGACAGGCTCAGTGAGTGGGATATAGACCGGCTCAGTGAGAGCGATATAGACCGGCTCAGTGAGTGGGATATAGACCGGCTCAGTGAGTGGGATATAGACCGGCTCAGTGTGTGGGATATAGACCGGCTCAGTGAGTGGGGTATAGACAGGCTCAGTGAGTGGGATATAGACAGGCTCAGTGAGTGGGATATAGACAGTCTCAGTGAGTGGGATATAGACAGGCTCAGTGAGTGGGATATAGACAGGCTCAGTGAGTGGGATACAGACAGGCTCAGTGAGTGGGATATAGACTGGCTCAGTGAGTGGGATATGGACTGGATCAGTGAGTGGGATATAGACAGGCTCAGTGAGTGGGATATAGACAGGCTCAGTGAGTGGGAAATAGACAGGCTCAGTGAGTGGGATATAGACAGGCTCAGTGTGTGGGATATAGACAGGCTCAGTGATTGGGATATAGACAGGCTCAGTGAGTGGGATATAGACCGGCTCAGTGAGTGGGATATAGACCGGCTCAGTGAGTGGGGTATAGACAGGCTCAGTGAGTGGGATATAGACAGGCTCAGTGAGTGGGATATAGACAGTCTCAGTGAGTGGGATATAGACAGGCTCAGTGAGTGGGATATAGACAGGCTCAGTGAGTGGGATACAGACAGGCTCAGTGAGTGGGATATAGACTGGCTCAGTGAGTGGGATATGGACTGGATCAGTGAGTGGGATATAGACAGGCTCAGTGAGTGGGATATAGACAGGCTCAGTGAGTGGGAAATAGACAGGCTCAGTGAGTGGGATATAGACAGGCTCAGTGTGTGGGATATAGACAGGCTCAGTGATTGGGATATAGACAGGCTCAGTGAGTGGGATATAGACCGGCTCAGTGAGTGGGATATAGACAGGCTCAGTGAGTGGGATATAGACAGGCTCAGTGAGTGGGATATAGACCGGCTCAGTGAGTGGGATATAGACCGGCTCAGTGAATGGGATATAGACAGGCTCAGTGAGTGGGATATAGACAGGCTCAGTGAGTGGGATATAGACCGGCTCAGTGAGTGGGATATAGACCGGCTCAGTGAGTGGGATATAGACAGGCTCAGTGAGTGGGATATAGACAGGCTCAGTGAGTGGGATATAGACAGGCTCAGTGAGTGGGATATAGACCGGCTAAGTGAGTGGGATATAGACAGGCTCAGTGAGTGGGATATAGACAGGCTCAGAGAGTGGGATATAGACAGGCTCAGTGAGTGGGATATAGACCGGCTCAGTGAGTGGGATATAGACAGGCTCAGTGAGTGGGATATAGACCGGCTAAGTGAGTGGGATATAGACAGGCTCAGTGAGTGGGATATAGACAGGCTCAGAGAGTGGGATATAGACAGGCTCAGTGAGTGGGATATAGACCGGCTCAGTGAGTGGGATATAGACCGGCTCAGTGAGTGGGATATAGACAGTCTAAGTGAGTGGGATACAGACAGGCTCAGTGAGTGGGATATAGACCGGCTCAGTGAGAGCGATATAGACCGGCTCAGTGAGTGTGATATAGACCGGCTCAGTGAGTGAGATGTCGACAGGCTCAGTGAGTGGGATATAGACAGGCTCAGTGAGTGGGATATAGACCGGCTCAGTGAGTGGGATATTGACCGGCTCAGTGAGTGGGATATAGACAGGCTCAGAGAGTGGGATATAGACAGGCTCAGTGAGTGGGATATAGACGGGCTCAGAGAGTGGGATATAGACAGGCTCAGTGAGTGGGATATAGACAGGCTCAGTGAGTGGGATATAGACCGGCTCAGTGAGTGGGATATAGACCGGCTCAGTGAGTGGGATATAGACAGGCTCAGTGAGTGGGATATAGACAGGCTCGTGAGTGGGATATAGACCGGCTCAGTGAGTGGGATATAGACCGGCTCAGTGAGTGGGATATAGACAGGCTCAGTGAGTGGGATATAGACAGGCTCAGTGAGTGGGATATAGACAGGCTCAGTGAGTGGGATATAGACCGGCTAATGAGTGGGATATAGACAGGCTCAGTGAGTGGGATATAGACAGGCTCAGAGAGTGGGATATAGACAGGCTCAGTGAGTGGGATATAGACCGGCTCAGTGAGTGGGATATAGACCGGCTCAGTGAGTGGGATATAGATCGGCTCAGTGAGTGGGATATTGACCGGCTCAGTGAGTGGGATATAGACTGGCTCAGTGAGTGGGATATAGACAGGCTCAGTGAGTGGGATATAGACAGGCTCAGTGAGTGGGATATAGACCGGCTCAGTGAGTGGGATATAGACCGGCTCAGTGAGTGCGATATAGACAGGCTCAGTGAGTGGGATATAGACTGGCTCAGTGAGTGGGATATAGACTGGCTCAGTGAGTGGGATATAGACAGTCTCAGTGAGTGGGATACAGACAGGCTCAGTGAGTGGGATATAGACAGGCTCAGTGAGTGGGATATAGACCGGCTCAGTGAGTGGGATATAGACAGGCTCAGTGAGTGGGATATAGACAGGCTCAGTGAGTGGGATATAGACCGGCTCAGTGAGTGGGATATAGACAGGCTCAGTGAGTGGGATATAGACAGGCTCAGTGAGTGGCATATAGACCGGCTCAGTGAGTGGGATATAGACCGGCTCAGTGAGTGGGATATAGACAGGCTCAGTGAGTGGGATATAGACAGGCACAGTGAGTGGGATATAGACAGGCTCAGTAAGTGGGATATAGACCGGCTCAGTGAATGGGATATAGACAGGCTCAGTGAGTGGGATATAGACTGGCTCAGTGAGTGGGATATAGACCGGCTCAGTGAGTGGGATATAGACAGTCTAAGTGAGTGGGATACAGACAGGCTCAGTGAGTGGGATATAGACCGGCTCAGTGAGTGGTATATAGACCGGCTCAGTGAGTGGGATATAGACCGGCTCAGTGAGTGAGATGTCGACAGGCTCAGTGAGTGGGATGTAGACCGGCTCAGTGAGTGGGATATAGACCGGCTCAGTGAGTGGGATATAGACCGGCTCAGTGAGTGGGATATAGACCGGCTCAGTGAGTGGGATATAGACAGGCTCAGAGAGTGGGATATAGACAGGCTCAGTGAGTGGGATATAGACAGGCTCAGAGAGTGTGATATAGACAGGCTCAGTGAGTGGGATATAGACAGGCTCAGTGAGTGGGATATAGACAGGCTCAGTGAGTGGGATATAGACCGGCTCAGTGAGTGGGATATAGACAGGCTCAGTGAGTGGGATATAGACAGGCTCAGTGAGTGGGATATAGACCGGCTCAGTGAGTGGGATATAGACCGGCTCAGTGAGTGGGACATAGACAGGCTCAGTGAGTGGGATATAGACAGGCCCAGTGAGTGGGATATAGACAGGCTCAGTGAGTGGGATATAGACCGGCTAAGTGAGTGGGATATAGACAGGCTCAGTGAGTGGGATATAGACAGGCTCAGAGAGTGGGATATAGACAGGCTCAGTGAGTGGGATATAGACCGGCTCAGTGAGTGGGATATAGATCGGCTCAGTGAATGGGATATTGACCGGCTCAGTGAGTGGGATATAGACTGGCTCAGTGAGTGGGATATAGACAGGCTCAGTGAGTGGGACATAGACAGGCTCAGTGAGTGGGATATAGACCGGCTCAGTGAGTGGGATATAGACCGGCTCAGTGAGTGCGATATAGACAGGCTCAGTGAGTGGGATATAGACTGGCTCAGTGAGTGGGATATAGACTGGCTCAGTGAGTGGGATATAGACAGTCTCAGTGAGTGGGATACAGACAGGCTCAGTGAGTGGGATATAGACCGGCTCAGTGAGTGGGATATAGACCGGCTCAGTGAGTGGGATATCGACCGGCTCAGTGAGTGAGATGTCGACAGGCTCATTGAGTGGGATATAGACCGGCTCAGTGAGTGGGATATAGACCTGCTCAGTGAGTGGGATATAGACCGGCTCAGTGAGTGGGATATAGACCGGCTCAGTGAGTGGGATATAGACAGGCTCAGTGAGTGGGATATAGACAGGCTCAGTGAGTGGGATATAGACAGGCTCAGTGAGTGGGATATAGACAGGCTCAGTGAGTGGGATACAGACAGGCTCAGTGAGTGGGATATAGACCGGCTCAGTGAGTGGTATATAGACAGGCTCAGTGTGTGGGATATAGACAGGCTCAGTGAGTGGGATATAGACCGGCTCAGTGAGTGGGATCGAGACAGGCTCAGTGAGTGGGATATAGACAGGCTCAGTGAGTGGGATATAGACAGGCTCAGTGAGTGGGATATAGACAGGCTCAGTGAGTGGGATATAGACAGGCTCAGTGAGTGGGATACAGACAGGCTCAGTGAGTGGGATATAGACATGCTCAGTGAGTGGGATATAGACCGGCTCAGTGAGTGGGATATAGACCGGCTCAGTGAGTGGGATATAGACCGGCTCAGTGAGTGGGATACAGACCGGCTCAGTGAGTGGGATAGAGACAGGCTCAGTGAGTGGGATATAGACAGGCTCAGTGAGTGGGATATAGACAGGCTCAGTGAGTGGGATATAGACAGGCTCAGTGAGTGGGATATAGACCGGCTCAGTGAGTGGGATACAGACAGGCTCAGTGAGTGGGATACAGACAGGCTCAGTGAGTGGGATATAGACATGCTCAGTGAGTGGGATATAGACCGGCTCAGTGAGTGGGATACAGACCGGCTCAGTGAGTGGGATAGAGACAGGCTCAGTGAGTGGGATATAGACTGGCTCAGTGAGTGGGATATAGACAGGCTCAGTGAGTGGGATATAGACAGGCTCAGTGGGTGGGATATAGACAGGCTCAGTGAGTGGGATACAGACAGGCTCAGTGAGTGGGATACAGACAGGCTCAGTGAGTGGGATATAGACATGCTCAGTGAGTGGGATATAGACCGGCTCAGTGAGTGGGATATAGACCGGCTCAGTGAGTGGGATATAGACCGGCTCAGTGAGTGGGGTATAGACAGGCTCAGTGAGTGGGATATAGACAGGCTCAGTGAGTGGGATATAGACAGTCTCAGTGAGTGGGATATAGACAGGCTCAGTGAGTGGGATATAGAGAGGCTCAGTGAGTGGGATACAGACAGGCTCAGTGAGTGGGATATAGACTGGCTCAGTGAGTGGGATATAGACAGGCTCAGTGAGTGGGATATAGACAGGCTCAGTGAGTGGGAAATAGACAGGCTCAGTGAGTGGGATATAGACAGGCTCAGTGAGTGGGATATAGACAGGCTCAGTGATTGGGATATAGACAGGCTCAGTGAGTGGGATATAGACCGGCTCAGTGAGTGGGATATAGACAGGCTCAGTGAGTGGGATATAGACTGGCTCAGTGAGTGGGATATAGACCGGCTCAGTGAGTGGGAGATAGACCGGCTCAGTGAGTGGGATATAGACCGGCTCAGTGAGTGGGATATAGACCGGCTCAGTGAGTGGGATATAGACAGGCTCAGTGAGTGGGATATAGACCGGCTCAGTGAGTGGGATATAGACCGGCTCAGTGAGTGGGATATAGACAGGCTCAGTGAGTGGGATATAGACAGGCTCAGTGAGTGAGATATAGACAGGCTCAGTGAGTGGGATATAGACAGGCTCAGTGAGTGGGATATAGACAGGCTCAGTGAGTGGGATACAGACAGGCTCAGTGAGTGGGATATAGACCGCCTCAGTGAGTGGGATATAGACCGGCTCAGTGAGTGGGATATAGACAGGCTCAGTGAGTGGGATATAGAAAGGTTCAGTGAGTGGGATATGGACTGGCTCAGTGAGTGGGATATAGACAGGCTCAGTGAGTGGGAAATAGACAGGCTCAGTGAGTGGGATATAGACCGGCTCAGTGAGTGAGATATAGACCGGCTCAGTGAGTGGGATATAGACCGGCTCAGTGAGTGGGATATAGACCGGCTCAGTGAGTGGGATATAGACCGGATCAGTGAGTGGGATATAGACCGGATCAGTGAGTGGGATATAGACCGGATCAGTGAGTGGGATATAGACCGGCACAGTGAGTGGGATATATACCGGCTCAGTGAGTGAGATATAGACCGGCTCAGTGAGAGGGATATAGACCGGCTCAGTGAGTGGGATATAGACCGGCTCAGTGAGTGGGATATAGACAGGCTCAGTGAGTGGGATATAGACAGGCTCAGTGAGTGGGATATAGACAGGCTCAGTGAGTGGGATAGAGACAGGCTCAGTGAGTGGGATATAAACCGCCTCAGTGAGTGGGATATAGACAGGCTCAGTGAGTGGGATATAGACCGGCTCAGTGAGTGGGATATAGACCGGCTCAGTGAGTGGGATATAGACAGGCTCAGTGAGTGAGATATAGACATACTCAGTGAGTGGGATATAGACAGGCTCAGTGAGTGGGATACAGACAGGCTCAGTGAGTGGGATACAGACAGGCTCATTGAGTGGGATATAGACCGCCTCAGTGAGTGGGATATAGACAGGCTCAGTGAGTGGGATATAGACCGGCTCAGTGAGTGGGATATAGACCGGCTCAGTGAGTGGGATATAGACATGCTCAGTGAGTGGGATATAGACCGGCTCAGTGAGTGGGATATAGACAGGCTCAGTGAGTGGGATATAGACAGGCTCAGTGAGTGGGCTATAGACCGGCTCAGTGAGTGGGATATAGACAGTCTCAGTGAGTGGGATATAGACAGGCTCAGTGAGTGGGATATAGACAGGTTTAGTGAGTGGGATATAGACCGGCTCAGTGAGTGGGATATAGACCGGCTCAGTGAGTGGGATATAGACCGGCTCAGTGAGTGGGATATAGACAGGCTCAGTGAGTGGGATATAGACAGGCTCAGTGAGTGGGATATAGACAGGCTCAGTGAGTGGGATATAGACAGGCTCAGTGAGTGGGATATAGACTGGCTCAGTGACTGGGATATAGACAGGCTCAGTGAGTGGGATATAGAAAGGTTCAGTGAGTGGGATATGGACTGGCTCAGTGAGTGGGATATAGACAGGCTCAGTGAGTGGGATATAGACAGGCTCAGTGAGTGGGATATAGACAGGCTCAGTGAGTGGGAAATAGACAGGCTCAGTGAGTGGGATATAGACCGGCTCAGTGAGTGAGATATAGACCGGCTCAGTGAGTGGGATATAGACCGGCTCAGTGAGTGGGATATAGACCGGCTCAGTGAGTGGGATATAGACCGGATCAGTGAGTGGGATATAGACCGGATCAGTGAGTGGGATATAGACCGGATCAGTGAGTGGGATATAGACCGGCTCAGTGAGTGGGATATATACCGGCTCAGTGAGTGGGATATAGACCGGCTCAGTGAGTGGGATATAGACCGGCTCAGTGAGTGGGATATAGACAGGCTTAGTGAGTGGGATATAGACAGGCTCAGTGAGTGGGATATAGACAGGCTCAGTGAGTGGGATAGAGACAGGCTCAGTGAGTGGGATATAGACCGCCTCAGTGAGTGGGATATAGACAGGCTCAGTGAGTGGGATATAGACCGGCTCAGTGAGTGGGATATAGACCGGCTCAGTGAGTGGGATATAGACAGGCTCAGTGAGTGAGATATAGACATACTCAGTGAGTGGGATATAGACAGGCTCAGTGAGTGGGATACAGACAGGCTCAGTGAGTGGGATACAGACAGGCTCAGTGAGTGGGATATAGACCGCCTCAGTGAGTGGGATATAGACAGGCTCAGTGAGTGGGATATAGACCGGCTCAGTGAGTGGGACATAGACCGGCTCAGTGAGTGGGATATAGACATGCTCAGTGAGTGGGATGTAGACCGGCTCAGTGAGTGGGATATAGACACGCTCAGTGAGTGGGATATAGACAGGCTCAGTGAGTGGGCTATAGACCGGCTCAGTGAGTGGGATATAGACAGGCTCAGTGAGTGGGATATAGACAGGCTCAGTGAGTGGGATATAGACAGGTTTAGTGAGTGGGATATAGACCGGCTCAGTGAGTGGGATATAGACCGGCTCAGTGAGTGGGATATAGACCGGCTCAGTGAGTGGGATATAGACAGGCTCAGTGAGTGGGATATAGACAGGCTCAGTGAGTGGGATATAGACAGGCTCAGTGAGTGGGATATAGACAGGCTCAGTGAGTGGGATATAGACCGGCTCAGTGAGTGCGATATAGACAGGCTCAGTGAGTGGGATATAGACTGGCTCAGTGAGTGGGATATAGACTGGCTCAGTGAGTGGGATATAGACAGTCTCAGCGAGTGGGATACAGACAGGCTCAGTGAGTGGGATATAGACCGGCTCAGTGAGTGGGATATCGACCGGCTCAGTGAGTGAGATGGCGACAGGCTCATTGAGTGGGATATAGACCGGCTCAGTGAGTGGGATATAGACCGGCTCAGTGAGTGGAATATAGACCGGCTCAGTGAGTGGGATATAGACCGGCTCAGTGAGTGGGATATAGACCGGCTCAGTGAGTGGGATATAGACAGGCTCAGTGAGTGGGATATAGACAGGCTCAGTGAGTGGGATATAGACAGGCTCAGTGAGTGGGATACAGACAGGCTCAGTGAGTGGGATATAGACCGGCTCAGTGAGTGGTATATAGACAGGCTCAGTGTGTGGGATATAGACAGGCTCAGTGAGTGGGATATAGACCGGCTCAGTGAGTGGGATAGAGACAGGCTCAGTGAGTGGGATATAGACAGGCTCAGTGAGTGGGATATAGACAGGCTCAGTGAGTGGGATATAGACAGGCTCAGTGAGTGGGATATAGACAGGCTCAGTGAGTGGGATACAGACAGGCTCAGTGAGTGGGATACAGACAGGCTCAGTGAGTGGGATATAGACCGGCTCAGTGAGTGGGATATAGACCGGCTCAGTGAGTGGGATACAGACCGGCTCAGTGAGTGGGATATAGACAGGCTCAGTGAGTGGGATATAGACCGGCTCAGTGAGTGGGATACAGACCGGCTCAGTGAGTGCGATATAGACAGGCTCAGTGAGTGGGATATAGACTGGCTCAGTGAGTGGGATATAGACTGGCTCAGTGAGTGGGATATAGACAGTCTCAGTGAGTGGGATACAGACAGGCTCAGTGAGTGGGATATAGACCGGCTCAGTGAGTGGGATATAGACCGGCTCAGTGAGTGGGATATCGACCGGCTCAGTGAGTGAGATGTCGACAGGCTCATTGAGTGGGATATAGACCGGCTCAGTGAGTGGGATATAGACCTGCTCAGTGAGTGGGATATAGACCGGCTCAGTGAGTGGGATATAGACCGGCTCAGTGAGTGGGATATAGACAGGCTCAGTGAGTGGGATATAGACAGGCTCAGTGAGTGGGATATAGACAGGCTCAGTGAGTGGGATATAGACAGGCTCAGTGAGTGGGATACAGACAGGCTCAGTGAGTGGGATATAGACCGGCTCAGTGAGTGGTATATAGACAGGCTCAGTGTGTGAGATATAGACAGGCTCAGTGAGTGGGATATAGACCGGCTCAGTGAGTGGGATCGAGACAGGCTCAGTGAGTGGGATATAGACAGGCTCAGTGAGTGGGATATAGACAGGCTCAGTGAGTGGGATATAGACAGGCTCAGTGAGTGGGATATAGACAGGCTCAGTGAGTGGGATACAGACAGGCTCAGTGAGTGGGATACAGACAGGCTCAGTGAGTGGGATATAGACATGCTCAGTGAGTGGGATATAGACCGGCTCAGTGAGTGGGATATAGACAGGCTCAGTGAGTGGGATATAGACAGGCTCAGTGAGTGGGATACAGACCGACTCAGTGAGTAGGATAGAGACAGGCTCAGTGAGTGGGATATAGACAGGCTCAGTGAGTGGGATATAGACAGGCTCAGTGAGTGGGATATAGACAGGCTCAGTGAGTGGGATATAGACCGGCTCAGTGAGTGGGATACAGACAGGCTCAGTGAGTGGGATACAGACAGGCTCAGTGAGTGGGATATAGACATGCTCAGTGAGTGGGATATAGACCGGCTCAGTGAGTGGGATACAGACCGGCTCAGTGAGTGGGATAGAGACAGGCTCAGTGAGTGGGATATAGACTGGCTCAGTGAGTGGGATATAGACAGGCTCAGTGAGTGGGATATAGACAGGCTCAGTGGGTGGGATATAGACAGGCTCAGTGAGTGGGATACAGACAGGCTCAGTGAGTGGGATACAGACAGGCTCAGTGAGTGGGATATAGACATGCTCAGTGAGTGGGATATAGACCGGCTCAGTGAGTGGGATATAGACCGGCTCAGTGAGCGGGATATAGACCGGCTCAGTGAGTGGGGTATAGACAGGCTCAGTGAGTGGGATATAGACAGGCTCAGTGAGTGGGATATAGACAGTCTCAGTGAGTGGGATATAGACAGGCTCAGTGAGTGGGATATAGAGAGGCTCAGTGAGTGGGATACAGACAGGCTCAGTGAGTGGGATATAGACTGGCTCAGTGAGTGGGATATAGACAGGCTCAGTGAGTGGGATATAGACAGGCTCAGTGAGTGGGAAATAGACAGGCTCAGTGAGTGGGATATAGACAGGCTCAGTGAGTGGGATATAGACAGGCTCAGTGATTGGGATATAGACAGGCTCAGTGAGTGGGATATAGACCGGCTCAGTGAGTGGGATATAGACAGGCTCAGTGAGTGGGATATAGACTGGCTCAGTGAGTGGGATATAGACCGGCTCAGTGAGTGGGAGATAGACCGGCTCAGTGAGTGGGATATAGACCGGCTCAGTGAGTGGGATATAGACCGGCTCAGTGAGTGGGATATAGACAGGCTCAGTGAGTGGGATATAGACCGGCTCTGTGAGTGGGATATAGACCGGCTCAGTGAGTGGGATATAGACAGGCTCAGTGAGTGGGATATAGACAGGCTCAGTGAGTGAGATATAGACAGGCTCAGTGAGTGGGATATAGACAGGCTCAGTGAGTGGGATATAGACAGGCTCAGTGAGTGGGATACAGACAGGCTCAGTGAGTGGGATATAGACCGCCTCAGTGAGTGGGATATAGACCGGCTCAGTGAGTGGGATATAGACAGGCTCAGTGAGTGGGATATAGAAAGGTTCAGTGAGTGGGATATGGACTGGCTCAGTGAGTGGGATATAGACAGGCTCAGTGAGTGGGAAATAGACAGGCTCAGTGAGTGGGATATAGACCGGCTCAGTGAGTGAGATATAGACCGGCTCAGTGAGTGGGATATAGACCGGCTCAGTGAGTGGGATATAGACCGGCTCAGTGAGTGGGATATAGACCGGATCAGTGAGTGGGATATAGACCGGATCAGTGAGTGGGATATAGACCGGATCAGTGAGTGGGATATAGACCGGCACAGTGAGTGGGATATATACCGGCTCAGTGAGTGAGATATAGACCGGCTCAGTGAGTGGGATATAGACCGGCTCAGTGAGAGGGATATAGACCGGCTCAGTGAGTGGGATATAGACCGGCTCAGTGAGTGGGATATAGACAGGCTCAGTGAGTGGGATATAGACAGGCTCAGTGAGTGGGATATAGACAGGCTCAGTGAGTGGGATAGAGACAGGCTCAGTGAGTGGGATATAGACCGCCTCAGTGAGTGGGATATAGACAGGCTCAGTGAGTGGGATATAGACCGGCTCAGTGAGTGGGATACAGACCGGCTCAATGAGTGGGATATAGACAGGCTCAGTGAGTGAGATATAGACATACTCAGTGAGTGGGATATAGACAGGCTCAGTGAGTGGGATACAGACAGGCTCAGTGAGTGGGATACAGACAGGCTCAGTGAGTGGGATATAGACCGCCTCAGTGAGTGGGATATAGACAGGCTCAGTGAGTGGGATATAGACCGGCTCAGTGAGTGGGATATAGACCGGCTCAGTGAGTGGGATATAGACATGCTCAGTGAGTGGGATATAGACCGGCTCAGTGAGTGGGATATAGACAGGCTCAGTGAGTGGGATATAGACAGGCTCAGTGAGTGGGCTATAGACCGGCTCAGTGAGTGGGATATAGACAGGCTCAGTGAGTGGGATATAGACAGGCTCAGTGAGCGGGATATAGACAGGTTTAGTGAGTGGGATATAGACCGGCTCAGTGAGTGGGATATAGACCGGCTCAGTGAGTGGGATATAGACCGGCTCAGTGAGTGGGATATAGACAGGCTCAGTGAGTGGGATATAGACAGGCTCAGTGAGTGGGATATAGACAGGCTCAGTGAGTGGGATATAGACAGGCTTAGTGAGTGGGATATAGACTGGCTCAGTGACTGGGATATAGACAGGCTCAGTGAGTGGGATATAGAAAGGTTCAGTGAGTGGGATATGGACTGGCTCAGTGAGTGGGATATAGACAGGCTCAGTGAGTGGGATATAGACAGGCTCAGTGAGTGGGATATAGACAGGCTCAGTGAGTGGGAAATAGACAGGCTCAGTGAGTGGGATATAGACCGGCTCAGTGAGTGAGATATAGACCGGCTCAGTGAGTGGGATATAGACCGGCTCAGTGAGTGGGATATAGACCGGCTCAGTGAGTGGGATATAGACCGGATCAGTGAGTGGGATATAGACCGGATCAGTGAGTGGGATATAGACCGGATCAGTGAGTGGGATATAGACCGGCTCAGTGAGTGGGATATATCCCGGCTCAGTGAGTGGGATATAGACCGGCTCAGTGAGTGGGATATAGACAGGCTTAGTGAGTGGGATATAGACAGGCTCAGTGAGTGGGATATAGACAGGCTCAGTGAGTGGGATAGAGACAGGCTCAGTGAGTGGGATATAGACCGCCTCAGTGAGTGGGATATAGACAGGCTCAGTGAGTGGGATATAGACCGGCTCAGTGAGTGGGATATAGACCGGCTCAGTGAGTGGGATATAGACAGGCTCAGTGAGTGAGATATAGACATACTCAGTGAGTGGGATATAGACAGGCTCAGTGAGTGGGATACAGACAGGCTCAGTGAGTGGGATACAGACAGGCTCAGTGAGTGGGATATGGACCGCCTCAGTGAGTGGGATATAGACAGGCTCAGTGAGTGGGATATAGACCGGCTCAGTGAGTGGGATATAGACCGGCTCAGTGAGTGGGATATAGACATGCTCAGTGAGTGGGATGTAGACCGGCTCAGTGAGTGGGATATAGACACGCTCAGTGAGTGGGATATAGACAGGCTCAGTGAGTGGGCTATAGACCGGCTCAGTGAGTGGGATATAGACAGGCTCAGTGAGTGGGATATAGACAGGCTCAGTGAGTGGGATATAGACAGGTTTAGTGAGTGGGATATAGACCGGCTCAGTGAGTGGGATATAGACCGGCTCAGTGAGTGGGATATAGACCGGCTCAGTGAGTGGGATATAGACAGGCTCAGTGAGTGGGATATAGACAGGCTCAGTGAGTGGGATATAGACAGGCTCAGTGAGTGGGATATAGACCGGCTCAGTGAGTGCGATATAGACAGGCTCAGTGAGTGGGATATAGACTGGCTCAGTGAGTGAGATATAGACTGGCTCAGTGAGTGGGATATAGACAGTCTCAGTGAGTGGGATACAGACAGGCTCAGTGAGTGGGATATAGACCGGCTCAGTGAGTGGGATATCGACCGGCTCAGTGAGTGAGATGGCGACAGGCTCATTGAGTGGGATATAGACCGGCTCAGTGAGTGGGATATAGACCGGCTCAGTGAGTGGGATATAGACCGGCTCAGTGAGTGGGATATAGACCGGCTCAGTGAGTGGGATATAGACCGGCTCAGTGAGTGGGATATAGACAGGCTCAGTGAGTGGGATATAGACAGGCTCAGTGAGTGGGATATAGACAGGCTCAGTGAGTGGGATACAGACAGGCTCAGTGAGTGGGATATAGACCGGCTCAGTGAGTGGTATATAGACAGGCTCAGTGTGTGGGATATAGACAGGCTCAGTGAGTGGGATATAGACCGGCTCAGTGAGTGGGATAGAGACAGGCTCAGTGAGTGGGATATAGACAGGCTCAGTGAGTGGGATATAGACAGGCTCAGTGAGTGGGATATAGACAGGCTCAGTGAGTGGGATATAGACAGGCTCAGTGAGTGGGATACAGACAGGCTCAGTGAGTGGGATACAGACAGGCTCAGTGAGTGGGATATAGACCGGCTCAGTGAGTGGGATACAGACCGGCTCAGTGAGTGGGATACAGACAGGCTCAGTGAGTGGGATATAGACCGGCTCAGTGAGTGGGAT
Organism: Pristiophorus japonicus; assembly: GCF_044704955.1. NCBI lineage: Eukaryota > Metazoa > Chordata > Chondrichthyes > Pristiophoridae > Pristiophorus > Pristiophorus japonicus. Next base: position 122,852 of record NW_027254736.1, on the reverse strand, counting down.
ATAGACCGGCTCAGTGAGTGGGATACAGACCGGCTCAGTGAGTGGGATAGAGACAGGCTCAGTGAGTGGGATATAGACAGGCTCAGTGAGTGGGATATAGACAGGCTCAGTGAGTGGGATATAGACAGGCTCAGTGAGTGGGATATAGACAGGCTCAGTGAGTGGGATACAGACAGGCTCAGTGAGTGGGATACAGACAGGCTCAGTGAGTGGGATATAGACATGCTCAGTGAGTGGGATATAGCCCGGCTCAGTGAGTGGGATACAGACCGGCTCAGTGAGTGGGATAGAGACAGGCTCAGTGAGTGGGATATAGACTGGCTCAGTGAGTGGGATATAGACAGGCTCAGTGAGTGGGATATAGACAGGCTCAGTGAGTGGGATATAGACAGGCTCAGTGAGTGGGATACAGACAGGCTCAGTGAGTGGGATACAGACAGGCTCAGTGAGTGGGATATAGACATGCTCAGTGAGTGGGACATAGACCGGCTCAGTGAGTGGGATATAGACCGGCTCAGTGAGTGGGATATAGACCGGCTCAGTGAGTGGGGTATAGACAGGCTCAGTGAGTGGGATATAGACAGTCTCAGTGAGTGGGATATAGACAGGCTCAGTGAGTGGGATATAGAGAGGCTCAGTGAGTTGGATACAGACAGGCTCAGTGAGTGGGATATAGACTGGCTCAGTGAGTGGGATATAGACAGGCTCAGTGAGTGGGATATAGACAGGCTCAGTGAGTGGGAAATAGACAGGCTCAGTGAGTGGGATATAGACAGGCTCAGTGAGTGGGATATAGACAGGCTCAGTGATTGGGATATAGACAGGCTCAGTGAGTGGGATATAGACCGGCTCAGTGAGTGGGATATAGACAGGCTCAGTGAGTGGGATATAGACTGGCTCAGTGAGTGGGATATAGACCGGCTCAGTGAGTGGGAGATAGACCGGCTCAGTGAGTGGGATATAGACCGGCTCAGTGAGTGGGATATAGACCGGCTCAGTGAGTGGGATATAGACAGGCTCAGTGAGTGGGATATAGACCGGCTCAGTGAGTGGGATATAGACCGGCTCAGTGAGTGGGATATAGACAGGCTCAGTGAGTGGGATATAGACAGGCTCAGTGAGTGAGATATAGACAGGCTCAGTGAGTGGGATATAGACCGGCTCAGTGAGTGGGATATAGACCGGCTCAGTGAGTGGGATATAGACCGGCTCAGTGAGTGGGATATAGACCGGATCAGTGAGTGGGATATAGACCGGATCAGTGAGTGGGATATAGACCGGATCAGTGAGTGGGATATAGACCGGCTCAGTGAGTGGGATATATACCGGCTCAGTGAGTGAGATATAGACCGGCTCAGTGAGTGGGATATAGACCGGCTCAGTGAGTGGGATATAGACCGGCTCAGTGAGTGGGATATAGACCGGCTCAGTGAGTGGGATATAGACAGGCTCAGTGAGTGGGATATAGACAGGCTCAGTGAGTGGGATATAGACAGGCTCAGTGAGTGGGATAGAGACAGGCTCAGTGAGTGGGATATAGACCGGCTCAGTGAGTGGGATATAGACAGGCTCAGTGAGTGGGATATAGACCGGCTCAGTGAGTGGGATATAGACCGGCTCAGTGAGTGGGATATAGACAGGCTCAGTGAGTGAGATATAGACATACTCAGTGAGTGGGATATAGACAGGCTCAGTGAGTGGGATACAGACAGGCTCAGTGAGTGGGATACAGACAGGCTCAGTGAGTGGGATATAGACCGCCTCAGTGAGTGGGATATAGACAGGCTCAGTGAGTGGGATATAGACCGGCTCAGTGAGTGGGATATAGACCGGCTCAGTGAGTGGGATATAGACATGCTCAGTGAGTGGGATATAGACCGGCTCAGTGAGTGGGATATAGACAGGCTCAGTGAGTGGGATATAGACAGGCTCAGTGAGTGGGCTATAGACCGGCTCAGTGAGTGGGATATAGACAGGCTCAGTGAGTGGGATATAGACAGGCTCAGTGAGTGGGATATAGACAGGTTTAGTGAGTGGGATATAGACCGGCTCAGTGAGTGGGATATAGACCGGCTCAGTGAGTGGGATATAGACCGGCTCAGTGAGTGGGATATAGACAGGCTCAGTGAGTGGGATATAGACAGGCTCAGTGAGTGGGATATAGACAGGCTCAGTGAGTGGGATATAGACAGGCTCAGTGAGTGGGATATAGACCGGCTCAGTGACTGGGATATAGACAGGCTCAGTGAGTGGGATATAGAAAGGTTCAGTGAGTGGGATATGGACTGGCTCAGTGAGTGGGATATAGACAGGCTCAGTGAGTGGGATATAGACAGGCTCAGTGAGTGGGATATAGACAGGCTCAGTGAGTGGGAAATAGACAGGCTCAGTGAGTGGGATATAGACCGGCTCAGTGAGTGAGATATAGACCGGCTCAGTGAGTGGGATATAGACCGGCTCAGTGAGTGGGATATAGACCGGCTCAGTGAGTGGGATATAGACCGGATCAGTGAGTGGGATATAGACCGGATCAGTGAGTGGGATATAGACCGGATCAGTGAGTGGGATATAGACCGTCTCAGTGAGTGGGATATATACCGGCTCAGTGAGTGGGATATAGACCGGCTCAGTGAGTGGGATATAGACCGGCTCAGTGAGTGGGATATAGACAGGCTCAGTGAGTGGGATATAGACAGGCTCAGTGAGTGGGATATAGACAGGCTCAGTGAGTGGGATAGAGACAGGCTCAGTGAGTGGGATATAGACCGCCTCAGTGAGTGGGATATAGACAGGCTCAGTGAGTGGGATATAGACCGGCTCAGTGAGTGGGATATAGACCGGCTCAGTGAGTGGGATATAGACAGGCTCAGTGAGTGAGATATAGACATACTCAGTGAGTGGGATATAGACAGGCTCAGTGAGTGGGATACAGACAGGCTCAGTGAGTGGGATACAGACAGGCTCAGTGAGTGGGATATAGACCGCCTCAGTGAGTGGGATATAGACAGGCTCAGTGAGTGGGCTATAGACCGGCTCAGTGAGTGGGATATAAACAGGCTCAGTGAGTGGGATATAGACAGGCTCAGTGAGTGGGATATAGACAGGTTTAGTGAGTGGGATATAGACCGGCTCAGTGAGTGGGATATAGACCGGCTCAGTGAGTGGGATATAGACCGGCTCAGTGAGTGGGATATAGACAGGCTCAGTGAGTGGGATATAGACAGGCTCAGTGAGTGGGATATAGACAGGCTCAGTGAGTGGTATATAGACAGGCTCAGTGAGTGGGATATAGACCGGCTCAGTGACTGGGATATAGACAGGCTCAGTGAGTGGGATATAGAAAGGTTCAGTGAGTGGGATATGGACTGGCTCAGTGAGTGGGATATAGACCGGCTCAGTGAGTGGGATATAGACAAGCTCAGTGAGTGGGATATAGACAGGCTCAGTGAGTGGGAAATAGACAGGCTCAGTGAGTGGGATATAGACCGGCTCAGTGAGTGAGATATAGACCGGCTCAGTGAGTGGGATATAGACCGGCTCAGTGAGTGGGATATAGACCGGCTCAGTGAGTGGGATATAGACCGGATCAGTGAGTGGGATATAGACCGGATCAGTGAGTGGGATATAGACCGGATCAGTGAGTGGGATATAGACCGGCTCAGTGAGTGGGACATAGACCGGCTCAGTGAGTGGGATATAGACCGGTTCAGTGAGTGGGATATAGACCGGCTCAGTGAGTGGGATATAGACCGGCTCAGTGAGTGGGATATAGACAGGCTCAGTGAGTGGGATATAGACAGGCTCAGTGAGTGGGATATAGACAGGCTCAGTGAGTGGGATAGAGACAGGCTCAGTGAGTGGGATATAGACAGGCTTAGTGAGTGGGATATAGACCGGCTCAGTGAGTGGGATATAGACCGGCTCAGTGAGTGGAATATAGACAGGCTCAGTGTGTGGGATATAGACAGGCTCAGTGAGTGGGCTATAGACCGGCTCAGTGAGTGGGATATAGACAGGCTCAGTGAGTGGGATATAGACCGGCTCAGTGAGTGGGATATAGACAGGGTCAGTGAGTGCGATATAGACAGGCTCAGTGAGTGGGATATAGACAGGCTCAGTGAGTGGGATATAGACGGGCTCAGTGAGTGGGATATAGACGGGCTCAGTGAGTGGGATATAGACCGGCTCAGTGAGTGGGATATAGACAGGCTCAATGAGTGGGATATAGACAGGCTCAGTGAGTGGGATATAGACCGGCTCAGTGAGTGGGATATAGACCGTCTCAGTGAGTGGGATATAGACAGGCTCAGTGAGTGGGATATAGAGAGGCTCAGTGAGTGGGATTTAGACAGGCTCAGTGAGTGGGATATAGATAGGCTCAGTGAGTGGGATATAGACCGGCTCAGTGAGTGGGATACAGACCGGCTCAGTGAGTGGGATATAGACAGGCTCAGTGAGTGGGATATAGACTGGCTCAGTGAGTGGGATATAGACAGGCTCAGTGAGTGGGATATAGACAGTCTCAGTGAGTGGGATACGGACAGGCTCAGTGAGTGGGATATAGACAGGCTCAGTGAGTGGGATATAGACCGGCTCAGTGAGTGGGATATAGACCGGCTCAGTGAGTGAGATGTCGACAGGCTCAGTGAGTGGGATATAGACCGGCTCAGTGAGTGGGATATAGACCGGCTCAGTGAGTGGTCTATAGACCGGCTCAGTGAGTGGGATATAGACCGGCTCAGTGAGTGGGATATAGACAGGCTCAGTGAGTGGGATACAGACAGGCTCAGTGAGTGGGATACAGACAGGCTCAGTGAGTGGGATATAGACCGGCTCAGTGAGTGGGATATAGACCGGCTCAGTGAGTGGGATATAGACCGGCTCAGTGAGTGAGATGTCGACAGGCTCAGTGAGTGGGATGTAGACCGGCTCAGTGAGTGGGATATAGACCGGCTCAGTGAGTGAGATGTCGACAGGCTCAGTGAGTGGGATGTAGACCGGCTCAGTGAGTGAGATGTCGACAGGCTCAGTGAGTGGGATGTAGACCGGCTCAGTGAGTGGGATATAGACCGGCTCAGTGAGTGGGATATAGACCGGCTCAGTGAGTGGGATATAGACCGGCTCAGTGAGTGGGATATAGACAGGCTCAGTGAGTGGGATATAGACCGGCTAAGTGAGTGGGATATAGACAGGCTCAGTGAGTGGGATATAGACAGGCTCAGAGAGTGGGATATAGACAGGCTCAGTGAGTGGGATATAGACCGGCTCAGTGAGTGGGATATAGACCGGCTCAGTGAGTGGGATATAGATCGGCTCAGTGAATGGGATATTGACCGGCTCAGTGAGTGGGATATAGACTGGCTCAGTGAGTGGGATATAGACAGGCTCAGTGAGTGGGATATAGACAGGCTCAGTGAGTGGGATATAGACCGGCTCAGTGAGTGGGATATAGACCGGCTCAGTGAGTGCGATATAGACAGGCTCAGTGAGTGGGATATAGACTGGCTCAGTGAGTGGGATATAGACAGGCTCAGTGAGTGGGATATAGACAGGCTCAGTGAGTGGGATATAGACAGGCTCAGTGAGTGGGATACAGACAGGCTCAGTGAGTGGGATTCAGACCGGCTCAGTGAGTGGTATATAGACAGGCTCAGTGAGTGGGATACAGACAGGCTCAGTGAGTGGGATACAGACAGGCTCAGTGAGTGGGATATAGACATGCTCAGTGAGTGGGATATAGACCGGCTCAGTGAGTGGGATATAGACCGGCTCAGTGAGTGGGATATAGACCGGCTCAGTGAGTGGGGTATAGACCGGCTCAGTGAGTGGGATATAGACAGGCTCAGTGAGTGGGATATAGACAGGCTCAGTGAGTGGGATATAGACAGGCTCAGTGAGTGGGATATAGACAGGCTCAGTGAGTGGGATACAGACAGGCTCAGTGAGTGGGATATAGACTGGCTCAGTGAGTGGGATATGGACTGGATCAGTGAGTGGGATATAGACAGGCTCAGTGAGTGGGATATAGACAGGCTCAGTGAGTGGGAAATAGACAGGCTCAGTGAGTGGGATATAGACAGGCTCAGTGAGTGGGATATAGACAGGCTCAGTGATTGGGATATAGACCGGCTCAGTGAGTGGGATATAGACAGGCTCAGTGAGTGGGATACAGACCGGCTCAGTGAGTGCGATATAGACAGGCTCAGTGAGTGGGATATAGACAGGCTCAGTGAGTGGGATATAGACGGGCTCAGTGAGTGGGATATAGACGGGCTCAGTGAGTGGGATATAGACCGGCTCAGTGAGTGGGATATAGACAGGCTCAATGAGTGGGATATAGACAGGCTCAGTGAGTGGGATATAGACCGGCTCAGTGAGTGGGATATAGACCGGCTCAGTGAGTGGGATATAGACAGGCTCAGTGAGTGGGATATAGAGAGGCTCAGTGAGTGGGATTTAGACAGGCTCAGTGAGTGGGATATAGATAGGCTCAGTGAGTGGGATATAGACCGGCTCAGTGAGTGGGATACAGACCGGCTCAGTGAGTGGGATATAGACAGGCTCAGTGAGTGGGATATAGACTGGCTCAGTGAGTGGGATATAGACAGGCTCAGTTAGTGGGATATAGACAGTCTCAGTGAGTGGGATACGGACAGGCTCAGTGAGTGGGATATAGACCGGCTCAGTGAGTGGGATATAGACCGGCTCAGTGAGTGGGATATAGACAGGCTCAGAGAGTGGGATATAGACAGGCTCAGAGAGTGGTCTATAGACCGGCTCAGTGAGTGGGATATAGACAGGCTCAGTGAGTGGGATACAGACAGGCTCAGTGAGTGGGATACAGACAGGCTCAGTGAGTGGGATATAGACCGGCTCAGTGAGTGGGATATAGACCGGCTCAGTGAGTGGGATATAGACCGGCTCAGTGAGTGAGATGTCGACAGGCTCAGTGAGTGGGATGTAGATCGGCTCAGTGAGTGGGATATAGACCGGCTCAGTAAGTGGGATATAGACCGGCTCAGTGAGTGGGATATAGACAGGCTCAGTGAGTGGGATATAGACAGGCTCAGAGAGTGGGATATAGACAGGCTCAGAGAGTGGGATATAGACAGGCTCAGTGAGTGGGATATAGACAGGCTCAGTGAGTGGGATATAGACAGGCTCAGTGAGTGGGATATAGACCGGCTCAGTGAGTGGGATATAGACCGGCTCAGTGAGTGGGATATAGACAGGCTCAGTGAGTGGGATATAGACAGGCTCAGTGAGTGGGATATAGACCGGCTCAGTGAGTGGGATATAGACCGGCTCAGTGAGTGGGATATAGACAGGCTCAGTGAGTGGGATATAGACAGGCTCAGTGAGTGGGATATAGACAGGCTCAGTGAGTGGGATATAGACCGGCTAAGTGAGTGGGATATAGACAGGCTCAGTGAGTGGGATATAGACAGGCTCAGAGAGTGGGATATAGACAGGCTCAGTGAGTGGGATATAGACCGGCTCAGTGAGTGGGATATAGACCGGCTCAGTGAGTGGGATATAGATCGGCTCAGTGAATGGGATATTGACCGGCTCAGTGAGTGGGATTCAGACCGGCTCAGTGAGTGGTATATAGACAGGCTCAGTGAGTGGGATACAGACAGGCTCAGTGAGTGGGATACAGACAGGCTCAGTGAGTGGGATATAGACATGCTCAGTGAGTGGGATATAGACCGGCTCAGTGAGTGGGATATAGACAGGCTCAGTGAGTGGGATACAGACAGGCTCAGTGAGTGGGATACAGACAGGCTCAGTGAGTGGGATATAGACATGCTCAGTGAGTGGGATATAGGCAGGCTCAGTGAGTGGGATATAGACAGGCTCAGTGAGTGGGATACAGACAGGCTCAGTGAGTGGGATTCAGACCGGCTCAGTGACTGGTATATAGACAGGCTCAGTGAGTGGGATACAGACAGGCTCAGTGAGTGGGATACAGACAGGCTCAGTGAGTGGGATATAGACATGCTCAGTGAGTGGGATATAGACCGGCTCAGTGAGTGGGATATAGACCGGCTCAGTGAGTGGGATATAGACCGGCTCAGTGAGTGGGATATAGACCGGCTCAGTGAGTGGGATATAGACAGGCTCAGTGAGTGGGATATAGACAGGCTCAGTGAGTGGGATATAGACAGGCTCAGTGAGTGGGATATAGACAGGCTCAGTGAGTGGGATACAGACAGGCTCAGTGAGTGGGATATAGACTGGCTCAGTGAGTGGGTTATGGACTGGATCAGTGAGTGGGATATAGACAGGCTCAGTGAGTGGGATATAGACAGGCTCAGTGAGTGGGAAATAGACAGGCTCAGTGAGTGGGATATAGACAGGCTCAGTGAGTGGGATATAGACAGGCTCAGTGATTGGGATATAGACAGGCTCAGTGAGTGGGATATAGACCGGCTCAGTGAGTGGGATATAGACAGGCTCAGTGAGTGGGATATAGACTGGCTCAGTGAGTGGGATATAGACCGGATCAGTGAGTGGGAGATAGACCGGCTCAGTGAGTGGGAGATAGACCGGCTCAGTGAGTGGGATATAGACCGGCTCAGTGAGTGGGATATAGACAGGGTCAGTGAGTGCGATATAGACAGGCTCAGTGAGTGGGATATAGACAGGCTCAGTGAGTGGGATATAGACTGGCTCAGTGAGTGGGATATAGACGGGCTCAGTGACTGGGATATAGACCGGCTCAGTGAGTGGGATATAGACAGGCTCAGTGAGTGGGATACAGACAGGCTCAGTGAGTGGGATTCAGACCGGCTCAGTGAGTGGTATATAGACAGGCTCAGTGAGTGGGATACAGACAGGCTCAGTGAGTGGGATACAGACAGGCTCAGTGAGTGGGATATAGACATGCTCAGTGAGTGGGATATAGACCGGCTCAGTGAGTGGGATATAGACAGGCTCAGTGAGTGGGATATAGACCGGCTCAGTGAGTGGGGTATAGACCGGCTCAGTGAGTGGGATATAGACAGGCTCAGTGAGTGGGATATAGACAGGCTCAGTGAGTGGGATACAGACTGGCTCAGTGAGTGGGATATAGACTGGATCAGTGAGTGGGATATAGACAGGCTCAGTGAGTGGGATATAGACAGGCTCAGTGAGTGGGAAATAGACAGGCTCAGTGAGTGGGATATAGACAGGCTCAGTGATAGGGATATAGACAGGCTCAGTGATTGGGATATAGACAGGCTCAGTGAGTGGGATATAGACCGGCTCAGTGAGTGGGATATAGACAGGCTCAGTGAGTGGGATATAGACTGGCTCAGTGAGTGGGATATAGACCGGATCAGTGAGTGGGAGATAGACCGGCTCAGTGAGTGGGATATAGACCGGCTCAGTGAGTGGGATATAGACAGGGTCAGTGAGTGCGATATAGACAGGCTCAGTGAGTGGGATATAGACAGGCTCAGTGAGTGGGATATAGACTGGCTCAGTGAGTGGGATATAGACGGGCTCAGTGAGTGGGATATAGACCGGCTCAGTGAGTGGGATATAGACAGGCTCAGTGAGTGGGATATAGACAGGCTCAGTGAGTGGGATATAGACAGGCTCAGTGAGTGGGATATAGACCGGCTCAGTGAGTGGGATATAGACAGGCTCAGTGAGTGGGATATAGACAGGCTCAGTGAGTGGGATATAGACAGGCTCAGTGAGTGGGATATAGACAGGCTCAGTGAGTGGGATATAGACAGGCTCAGTGAGTGGGATATAGACCGGCTCAGTGAGTGGGATACAGACCGGCTCAGTGAGTGGGATATAGACAGGCTCAGTGAGTGGGATATAGACTGGCTCAGTGAGTGGGATATAGACAGGCTCAGTGAGTGGGATATAGACAGTCTCAGTGAGTGGGATACAGACAGGCTCAGTGAGTGGGATATAGACAGGCTCAGTGAGTGGGATATAGTCCGGCTCAGTGAGTGGGATATAGACCGGCTCAGTGAGTGAGATGTCGACAGGCTCAGTGAGTGGGATATAGACCGGCTCAGTGAGTGGGATATAGACCGGCTCAGTGAGTGGTCTATAGACCGGCTCAGTGAGTGGGATATAGACCGGCTCAGTGAGTGGGATATAGACAGGCTCAGTGAGTGGGTTATAGACAGGCTCAGTGAGTGGGATATAGACAGGCTCAGTGAGTGGGATATAGACAGGCTCAGTGAGTGGGATACAGACAGGCTCAGTGAGTGGGATATAGACAGGCTCAGGGATACAGACAGGCTCAGTGAGTGGGATACAGACAGGCTCAGTGAGTGGGATATAGACAGGCTCAGTGAGTGGGATATAGACCGGCTCAGTGAGTGGGATATAGACCGGCTCAGTGAGTGGGGTATAGACAGGCTCAGTGAGTGGGATATAGACAGGCTCAGTGAGTGGGATATAGACAGGCTCAGTGAGTGGGATATAGACCGGCTCAGTGAGTGGGATACAGACAGGCTCAGTGAGTGGGATATAGACTGGCTCAGTGAGTGGGATATGGACTGGATCAGTGAGTGGGATATAGACAGGCTCAGTGAGTGGGATATAGACAGGCTCAGTGAGTGGGAAATAGACAGGCTCAGTGAGTGGGATATAGACAGGCTCAGTGAGTGGGATATAGACCGGCTCAGTGATTGGGATATAGACAGGCTCAGTGAGTGGGATATAGACCGGCTCAGTGAGTGGGATATAGACAGGCTCAGTGAGTGGGATATAGACCGGCTCAGTGAGTGGGATATAGACCGGATCAGTGAGTGGGATATAGACCGGCTCAGTGAGTGGGATATAGACCGGCTCAGTGATTGGGATATACACCGGCTCAGTGAATGGGATATAGACAGGCTCAGTAAGTGGGATATAGACAGGCTCAGTGAGTGGGATATAGACAGGCTCAGTGAGTGGGATATAGACAGGCTCAGTGAGTGGGATATAGACAGGCTCAGTGAGTGGGATATAGACAGGCTCAGTGAGTGGGATATAGACAGGCTCAGTGAGTGGGATATAGACAGGCTCAGTGAGCGGGATATAGACCGGCTCAGTGAGTGGGATATAGACAGGCTCAGTGAGTGGGATATAGAAAGGCTCAGTGAGTGGGATATAGACAGGCTCAGAGAGTGGGATATGGACTGGCTCAGTGAGTGGGATATAGACAGCCTCAGTGAGTGGGATATAGACAGGCTCAGTGAGTGGGATATAGACAGGCTCAGTGAGTGGGATATAGACAGGCTCAGTTAGTGGGATATAGACAGGCTCAGTGAGTGGGATATAGACAGGCTCAGTGAGTGGGATATAGACAGACTCAGTGAGTGGGATATAGACAGGCTCAGTGAGTGGGATATAGACAGGCTCAGTGAGTGGGATATAGACAGGCTCAGTGAGTGGGATATAGACAGGCTCAGTGAGTGGGATATAGACAGGCTCAGGGAGTGCGATATAGACAGGCTCAGTGAGTGGGATATAGACCGGCTCAGTGAGTGTGATATAGACAGGCTCAGTGAGTGGGATATAGACAGGCTCAGTGAGTGGTATATAGACAGGCTCAGTGAGTGGGATATAGACAGGCTCAGTGAGTGGGATATAGACCGGCTCAGTGAGTGGGATATAGATAGGCTCAGTGAGTGGGATATAGACAGGCTCAGTGAGTGGGATATAGACAGGCTCAGTGAGTGGGATATAGACAGGCTCAGTGAGTGGGATATAGACAGGCTCAGTGAGTGGGATATAGACCGGCTCAGTGAGTGGGATATAGACCGGCTCAGTGAGTGGGATATAGACCGGCTCAGTGACTGGGATAGAGACAGGCTCAGTGAGTGGGATATAGACAGGCTCAGTGAGTGGCATATAGACTGGCTCAGTGAGTGGGATATAGACAGGCTCAGTGAGTGGGATATAGACAGGCTCAGTGAGTGGGATATAGACCGGCTCAGTGTGTGGGATATAGACCAGCTCAATGATTGGGATATAGACCGGCTCAGTGAGTGGGATATAGACCGGCTCAGTGAGTGGGATATAGACCGGCTCAGTGAGTGGGATATAGACCGGCTCAGTGAGTGGGATATTGACAGGCTCAGTGAGTGGGATATAGACAGGCTCAGTGAGTGGGATGCAGACAGGCTCAGTGAGTGGGATATAGACAGGCTCAGTGAGTGGGATATAGACAGAATCAGTGAGTGGGATATAGACAGGCTCAGTGAGTGGGATATAGACAGGCTCAGTGAGTGGGATATAGACCGGCTCAGTGAGTGGGATATAGACAGGCTCAGTGAGTGGTATATAGACGGGCTCAGTGAGTGGGATATAGACAGGCTCAGTGAGTGGGATATAGACAGGCTCAGTGAGTGGGATATAGACAGGCTCAGTGAGTGGGATATAGACAGGCTCAGTGAGTGGGATATAGACCGGCTCAGTGAGTGGGATAAAGACAGGCTCAGTGAGTGGGATATAGACCGGCTCAATGAGTGGGATATAGACCGGCTCAGTGAGTGGGATAGAGACAGGCTCAGTGAGTGGGATATAGACAGGCTCAGTGAGTGGGATATAGACAGGCTCAGTGAGTGGGATATAGACCGGCTCAGTGAGAGGGATATAGACAGGCTCAGTGAGTGGGATATAGACAGGCTCAGTGAGTGGGATATAGACAGGCTCAGTGAGTGGGATATAGATTGGCTCAGTGAGTGGGATATAGACAGGCTCAGTGAGTGGGATATAGAGCGGCTCAGTGAGTGGGATAGAGACAGGCTCAGTGAGTGGGATATAGACAGGCTCAATGAGTGGGATATAGACTGGCTCAGTGAGTGGGATATAGACCGGCTCAGTGAGTGGGATATAGACAGGCTCAGTGAGTGGGATATAGACCGGCTCAATGAGTGGGATATAGACAGGCTCAGTGAGTGGGATATAGACCGGCTCAATGAGTGGGATATAGACAGGCTCAGTGAGTGGGATATAGACAGGCTCAGTGAGTGCGATATAGACCGGCTCAGTGTGTGGGATATAGACCAGGTCAGTGATTGGGATATAGACCGGCTCAGTGAGTGGGATATAGATAGGCTCAGTGAGTGGGATATAGACAGGCTCAGTGAGTGGGAAATAGACAGGCTCAGTGAGTGGGATATAGACAGGCTCAGTGAGTGGGATATAGACAGGCTCAGTGAGTGGGATATAGACCGGCTCAGTGAGTGGGATATAGACAGGCTCAGTGAGTGGGATATAGACCGGCTCAGTGACTGGGATAGAGACAGGCTCAGTGATGGGATATAGACAGGCTCAGTGAGTGGGATATAGACTGGCTCAGTGAGTGGGATATAGACAGGCTCAGTGAGTGGGATATAGACAGGCTCAGTGAGTGGGATATAGACCGGCTCAGTGTGTGGGATATAGACCAGCTCAGTGATTGGGATATAGACCGGCTCAGTGAGTGGGATATAGACCGGCTCAGTGAGTGGGATATAGACCGGCTCAGTGAGTGGGATATAGACCGGCTCAGTAAGTGGGATATAGACCGGCTCAGTGGGTGGGATATAGACAGGCTCAGTAAGTGGGATATAGAGAGGCTCAGTGAGTGGGATATAGACAGGCTCAGTGAGTGGGATATAGACCGGCTCAGTGAGTGGGATATAGACCGGCTCAGTGAGTGGGATATAGACAGGCTCAGTGAGTGGGATATAGACAGGCTCAGTGAGTGGGATATAGACAGGCTCAGTGAGTGGGATATAGACCGGCTCAGTGAGTGGGATATAGACAGGCTCAGTGAGTGGGATATAGACAGGCTCAGTGAGTGGGATATAGACAGGCTCAGTGAGTGGGATATAGACAGGCTCAGTGAGTGGGATATAGACAGGCTCAGTGAGTGGGATATAGACAGGCTCAGTGAGTGGGATATAGAGCGGCTCAGTGAGTGAGATAGAGACTGGCTCAGTGAGTGGGATATAGACAGGCTCATGAGTGGGATATAGACTGGCTCAGTGAGTGGGATATAGACAGGCTCAATAAGTGGGATATAGACAGGCTCAGTGAGTGGGATATAGACAGGCTCAGTGAGTGCAATATAGACCGGCTCAGTTTGTGGGATATAGACCAGCTCAGTGATTGGGATATAGACCGGCTCAGTGAGTGGGATATAGACCGGCTCAGTGAGTGGGATATAGACAGGCTCAGTGAGTGGGATATAGACCGGCTCAGTGAGTGGGATATAGACCGGCTCAGTGTGTGGTATATAGACCAGCTCAGTGATTGGGATATAGACCGGCTCAGTGATTGGGATATAGACCGGCTCAGTGAGTGGGATATAGACAGGTTCACTGATTGGGATATAGACCGGCTCAGTGAGTCGGATATAGACCGGCTCAGTGAGTGGGATATAGACCGGCTCAGTGAGTGGGATATAGACCGGCTCAGTGAGTGGGATATAGACCGGCTCAGTGAGTGGGATATAGACCGGCTCAGTGAGTGGGATATAGACCGGCTCAGTGAATGGGATATTGACAGGCTCAGTGAGTGGGATATAGACAGGCTCAGTGACTGGGATATAGACCGGCTCAGTGAGTGGGATATAGACAGGCTCAGTGAGTGGGATATAGACAGGCTCAGTGAGTGGGATATAGACAGGCTCAGTGAGTGGGATATAGACAGGCTCAGTGAGTGGGATATAGACAGGCTCAGTGAGCGGGATATAGACAGGCTCAGTGAGTGGGATATAGACAGGCTCAGTGAGTGGGATATAGACAGGCTCAGTGAGTGGGATATAGACCAGCTCAGTGAGTGGGATATAGACCGGCTCAGTGATTGGGATATAGACAGGCTCAGTGTGTGGGATATAGACCGGCTCAGTGACTGGGATATAGACTGGCTCAGTGAGTGGGATATAGACAGGCTCAGTGAGTGGGATATAGACCGGCTCAGTGAGTGGGATATAGACAGGCTCAGTGAGTGGGATATAGACAGGCTCAGTGAGTGGGATATAGACCGGCTCAGTGAGTGGGATATAGACAGGCTCAGTGAGTGGGATATAGACCGGCTCAGTGAGTGGGATATAGACCGGCTCAGTGAGTGGGATATAGACAGTCTCAGTGAGTGGGATATAGACAGGCTCAGTGAGTGGGATATAGACAGGCTCAGTGAGTGGGATATAGACAGTCTCAGTGAGTGGGCTATAGACCGGCTCAGTGAGTGGGATATAGACAGGCTCAGTGAGTGGGATATAGACCGGCTCAGTGAGTGGGATATAGACAGGCTCAGTGAGTGGGATATAGACAGGCTCAGTGAGTGGGATACAGACCGGCTCAGTGAGTGGGATATAGACAGGCTCAGTGAGTGGGATATAGACTGGCTCAGTGAGTAGGATATAGACAGGCTCAGTGAGTGGGATATAGACAGTCTCAGTGAGTGGGATACGGACAGGCTCAGTGAGTGGGATATAGACAGGCTCAGTAAGTGGGATATAGACCGGCTCAGTGAGTGGGATATAGACCGGCTCAGTGAGTGAGATGTCGACAGGCTCAGTGAGTGGGATATAGACCGGCTCAGTGAGTGGGATATAGACCGGCTCAGTGAGTGGTCTATAGACCGGCTCAGTGAGTGGGATATAGACCGGCTCAGTGAGTGGGATATAGACAGGCTCAGTGAGTGGGATACAGACAGGCTCAGTGAGTGGGATACAGACAGGCTCAGTGAGTGGGATATAGACCGGCTCAGTGAGTGGGATATAGACCGGCTCAGTGAGTGGGATATAGACCGGCTCAGTGAGTGAGATGTCGACAGGCTCAGTGAGTGGGATGTAGACCGGCTCAGTGAGTGGGATATAGACCGGCTCAGTGAGTGGGATATAGACCGGCTCAGTGAGTGGGATATAGACCGGCTCAGTGAGTGGGATATAGACAGGCTCAGAGAGTGGGATATAGACAGGCTCAGAGAGTGGGATATAGACAGGCTCAGTGAGTGGGATATAGACAGGCTCAGTGAGTGGGATATAGACAGGCTCAGTGAGTGGGATATAGACCGGCTCAGTGAGTGGGATATAGACCGGCTCAGTGAGTGGGATATAGACAGGCTCAGTGAGTGGGATATAGACAGGCTCAGTGAGTGGGATATAGACCGGCTCAGTGAGTGGGATATAGACAGGCTCAGTGAGTGGGATATAGACAGGCTCAGTGAGTGGGATATAGACAGGCTCAGTGAGTGGGATATAGACCGGCTAAGTGAGTGGGATATAGACAGGCTCAGTGAGTGGGATATAGACAGGCTCAGAGAGTGGGATATAGACAGGCTCAGTGAGTGGGATATAGACCGGCTCAGTGAGTGGGATATAGACCGGCTCAGTGAGTGGGATATAGATCGGCTCAGTGAATGGGATATTGACCGGCTCAGTGAGTAGGATATAGACTGGCTCAGTGAGTGGGATATAGACAGGCTCAGTGAGTGGGATATAGACAGGCTCAGTGAGTGGGATATAGACAGGCTCAGTGAGTGGGATATAGGCAGGCTCAGTGAGCGGGATATAGACCGGCTCAGTGAGTGGGATATAGACAGGCTCAGTGAGTGGGATATAGAAAGGCTCAGTGAGTGGGATATAGACAGGCTCAGAGAGTGGGATATGGACTGGCTCAGTGAGTGGGATATAGACAGCCTCAGTGAGTGGGATATAGACAGGCTCAGTGAGTGGGATATAGACCGGCTCAGTGAGTGGGATATAGACAGGCTCAGTGAGTGGGATATAGACAGGCTCAGTGAGTGGGATATAGACAGGCTCAGTGAGTGGGATATAGACAGGCTCAGTGAGTGGGTTATAGAGCGGCTCAGTGAGTGAGATAGAGACAGGCTCAGTGAGTGGGATATAGACAGGCTCATGAGTGGGATATAGACTGGCTCAGTGAGTGGGATATAGACAGGCTCAATAAGTGGGATATAGACAGGCTCAGTGCGTGGGATATAGACAGGCTCAGTGAGTGCAATATAGACCGGCTCAGTGTGTGGGATATAGACCAGCTCAGTGATTGGGATATAGACCGGCTCAGTGAGTGGGATATAGACCGGCTCAGTGAGTGGGATATAGACAGGCTCAGTGAGTGGGATATAGACCGGCTCAGTGAGTGGGATATAGACCGGCTCAGTGTGTGGGATATAGACCAGCTCAGTGAGTGGGATATAGACCGGCTCAGTGATTGGGATATAGACCGGCTCAGTGAGTGGGATATAGACAGGTTCACTGATTGGGATATAGACCGGCTCAGTGAGTCGGATATAGACCGGCTCAGTGAGTGGGATATAGACCGGCTCAGTGAGTGGGATATAGACCGGCTCAGTGAGTGGGATATAGACCGGCTCAGTGAGTGGGATATAGACCGGCTCAGTGAGTGGGATATAGACCGGCTCAGTGAATGGGATATTGACAGGCTCAGTGAGTGGGATATAGACAGGCTCAGTGACTGGGATATAGACCGGCTCAGTGAGTGGGATATAGACAGGCTCAGTGAGTGGGATATAGACAGGCTCAGTGAGTGGGATATAGACAGGCTCAGTGAGTGGGATATAGACAGGCTCAGTGAGTGGGATATAGACAGGCTCAGTGAGCGGGATATAGACAGGCTCAGTGAGTGGGATATAGACAGGCTCAGTGAGTGGGATATAGACAGGCTCAGTGAGTGGGATATAGACCAGCTCAGTGAGTGGGATATAGACCGGCTCAGTGATTGGGATATAGACAGGCTCAGTGTGTGGGATATAGACCGGCTCAGTGACTGGGATATAGACCGGCTCAGTGAGTGGGATATAGACAGGCTCAGTGAGTGGGATATAGACCGGCTCAGTGAGTGGGATATAGACAGGCTCAGTGAGTGGGATATAGACAGGCTCAGTGAGTGGGATATAGACCGGCTCAGTGAGTGGGATATAGACAGGCTCAGTGAGTGGGATATAGACCAGCTCAGTGAGTGGGATATAGACCGGCTCAGTGAGTGGGATATAGACCGGCTCAGTGAGTGGGATATAGACAGTCTCAGTGAGTGGGATATAGACAGGCTCAGTGAGTGGGATATAGACAGGCTCAGTGAGTGGGATATAGACAGGCTCAGTGAGTGGGCTATAGACCGGCTCAGTGAGTGGGATATAGACAGGCTCAGTGAGTGGGATATAGACCGGCTCAGTGAGTGGGATATAGACAGGCTCAGTGAGTGGGATATAGACAGGCTCAGTGAGTGGGATACAGACCGGCTCAGTGAGTGGGATATAGACAGGCTCAGTGAGTGGGATATAGACAGGCTCAGTGAGTGGGATATAGACAGGCTCAGTGAGTGGGATATAGACAGGCTCAGTGAGTGGGATATAGACAGGCTCAGTGAGTGGGTTATAGAGCGGCTCAGTGAGTGAGATAGAGACAGGCTCAGTGAGTGGGATATAGACAGGCTCAGTGAGTGGGATATAGACAGGCTCAGTGAGTGGGTTATAGAGCGGCTCAGTGAGTGAGATAGAGACAGGCTCAGTGAGTGGGATATAGACAGGCTCATGAGTGGGATATAGACTGGCTCAGTGAGTGGGATATAGACAGGCTCAATAAGTGGCATATAGACAGGCTCAGTGCGTGGGATATAGACAGGCTCAGTGAGTGCAATATAGACCGGCTCAGTGTGTGGGATATAGACCAGCTCAGTGATTGGGATATAGACCGGCTCAGTGAGTGGGATATAGACCGGCTCAGTGAGTGGGATATAGACAGGCTCAGTGAGTGGGATATAGACCGGCTCAGTGAGTGGGATATAGACCGGCTCAGTGTGTGGGATATAGACCAGCTCAGTGATTGGGATATAGACCGGCTCAGTGATTGGGATATAGACCGGCTCAGTGAGTGGGATATAGACAGGTTCACTGATTGGGATATAGACCGGCTCAGTGAGTCGGATATAGACCGGCTCAGTGAGTGGGATATAGACCGGCTCAGTGAGTGGGATATAGACCGGCTCAGTGAGTGGGATATAGACCGGCTCAGTGAGTGGGATATAGACCGGCTCAGTGAGTGGGATATAGACCGGCTCAGTGAATGGGATATTGACAGGCTCAGTGAGTGGGATATAGACAGGCTCAGTGACTGGGATATAGACCGGCTCAGTGAGTGGGATATAGACAGGCTCAGTGAGTGGGATATAGACAGGCTCAGTGAGTGGGATATAGACAGGCTCAGTGAGTGGGATATAGACAGGCTCAGTGAGTGGGATATAGACAGGCTCAGTGAGCGGGATATAGACAGGCTCAGTGAGTGGGATATAGACAGGCTCAGTGAGTGGGATATAGACAGGCTCAGTGAGTGGGATATAGACCAGCTCAGTGAGTGGGATATAGACCGGCTCAGTGATTGGGATATAGACAGGCTCAGTGTGTGGGATATAGACCGGCTCAGTGACTGGGATATAGACCGGCTCAGTGAGTGGGATATAGACAGGCTGAGTGAGTGGGATATAGACCGGCTCAGTGAGTGGGATATAGACAGGCTCAGTGAGTGGGATATAGACAGGCTCAGTGAGTGGGATATAGACCGGCTCAGTGAGTGGGATATAGACAGGCTCAGTGAGTGGGATATAGACCAGCTCAGTGAGTGGGATATAGACCGGCTCAGTGAGTGGGATATAGACCGGCTCAGTGAGTGGGATATAGACAGTCTCAGTGAGTGGGATATAGACAGGCTCAGTGAGTGGGATATAGACAGGCTCAGTGAGTGGGATATAGAAAGGCTCAGTGAGTGGGCTATAGACCGGCTCAGTGAGTGGGATATAGACAGGCTCAGTGAGTGGGATATAGACCGGCTCAGTTAGTGGGATATAGACAGGCTCAGTGAGTGGGATATAGACAGGCTCAGTGAGTGGGATACAGACCGGCTCAGTGAGTGGGATATAGACAGGCTCAGTGAGTGGGATATAGACTGGCTCAGTGAGTAGGATATAGACAGGCTCAGTGAGTGGGATATAGACAGTCTCAGTGAGTGGGATACGGACAGGCTCAGTGAGTGGGATATAGACAGGCTCAGTGAGTGGGATATAGACCGGCTCAGTGAGTGGGATATAGACCGGCTCAGTGAGTGAGATGTCGACAGGCTCAGTGAGTGGGATATAGACCGGCTCAGTGAGTGGGATATAGACCGGCTCAGTGAGTGGTCTATAGACCGGCTCAGTGAGTGGGATATAGACCGGCTCAGTGAGTGGGATATAGACAGGCTCAGTGAGTGGGATACAGACAGGCTCAGTGAGTGGGATACAGACAGGCTCAGTGAGTGGGATATAGACAGGCTCAGTGAGTGGGATATAGACCGGCTCAGTGACTGGGATAGAGACAGGCTCAGTGATGGGATATAGACAGGCTCAGTGAGTGGGATATAGACTGGCTCAGTGAGTGGGATATAGACAGGCTCAGTGAGTGGGATATAGACAGGCTCAGTGAGTGGGATATAGACCGGCTCAGTGTGTGGGATATAGACCAGCTCAGTGATTGGGATATAGACCGGCTCAGTGAGTGGGATATAGACCGGCTCAGTGAGTGGGATATAGACCGGCTCAGTGAGTGGGATATAGACCGGCTCAGTAAGTGGGATATAGACCGGCTCAGTGGGTGGGATATAGACAGGCTCAGTAAGTGGGATATAGAGAGGCTCAGTGAGTGGGATATAGACAGGCTCAGTGAGTGGGATATAGACCGGCTCAGTGAGTGGGATATAGACCGGCTCAGTGAGTGGGATATAGACAGGCTCAGTGAGTGGGATATAGACAGGCTCAGTGAGTGGGATATAGACAGGCTCAGTGAGTGGGATATAGACCGGCTCAGTGAGTGGGATATAGACAGGCTCAGTGAGTGGGATATAGACAGGCTCAGTGAGTGGGATATAGACAGGCTCAGTGAGTGGGATATAGACAGGCTCAGTGAGTGGGATATAGACAGGCTCAGTGAGTGGGATATAGACAGGCTCAGTGAGTGGGATATAGAGCGGCTCAGTGAGTGAGATAGAGACAGGCTCAGTGAGTGGGATATAGACAGGCTCATGAGTGGGATATAGACTGGCTCAGTGAGTGGGATATAGACAGGCTCAATAAGTGGGATATAGACAGGCTCAGTGAGTGGGATATAGACAGGCTCAGTGAGTGCAATATAGTCCGGCTCAGTGTGTGGGATATAGACCAGCTCAGTGATTGCGATATAGACCGGCTCAGTTAGTGGGATATAGACCGGCTCAGTGAGTGGGATATAGACAGGCTCAGTGAGTGGGATATAGACCGGCTCAGTGAGTGGGATATAGACCGGCTCAGTGTGTGGGATATAGACCAGCTCAGTGATTGGGATATAGACCGGCTCAGTGATTGGGATATAGACCGGCTCAGTGAGTGGGATATAGACAGGTTCACTGATTGGGATATAGACCGGCTCAGTGAGTCGGATATAGACCGGCTCAGTGAGTGGGATATAGACAGGCTCAGTGAGTGGGATATAGACCGGCTCAGTGAGTGGGATATAGACCGGCTCAGTGAGTGGGATATAGACCGGCTCAGTGAGTGGGATATAGACCGGCTCAGTGAATGGGATATTGACAGGCTCAGTGAGTGGGATATAGACAGGCTCAGTGACTGGGATATAGACCGGCTCAGTGAGTGGGATATAGACAGGCTCAGTGAGTGGGATATAGACAGGCTCAGTGAGTGGGATATAGACAGGCTCAGTGAGTGGGATATAGACAGGCTCAGTGAGTGGGATATAGACAGGCTCAGTGAGCGGGATATAGACAGGCTCAGTGAGTGGGATATAGACAGGCTCAGTGAGTGGGATATAGACAGGCTCAGTGAGTGGGATATAGACCAGCTCAGTGAGTGGGATATAGACCGGCTCAGTGATTGGGATATAGACAGGCTCAGTGTGTGGGATATAGACCGGCTCAGTGACTGGGATATAGACCGGCTCAGTGAGTGGGATATAGACAGGCTCAGTGAGTGGGATATAGAACGGCTCAGTGAGTGGGATATAGACTGGCTCAGTGAGTGGGAGATAGACAGGCTCAGTGAGTGGGATATAGACCGGCTCAGTGAGTGGGATATAGACAGGCTCAGTGAGTGGGATATAGACCGGCTCAGTGAGTGGGATATAGACCGGCTCAGTGAGTGGGATATAGACCGGCTCAGTGAGTGGGATATAGACAGTCTCAGTGAGTGGGATATAGACAGGCTCAGTGAGTGGGATATAGACAGGCTCAGTGAGTGGGATATAGACAGGCTCAGTGAGTGGGCTATAGACCGGCTCAGTGAGTGGGATATAGACAGGCTCAGTGAGTGGGATATAGACCGGCTCAGTGAGTGGGATATAGACAGGCTCAGTGAGTGGGATATAGACAGGCTCAGTGAGTGGGATATAGACAGGCTCAGTGAGTGGGATATAGACCGGCTCAGTGAGTGGTATATAGACCGGCTCAGTGAGTGGGATATAGACCGGCTCAGTGAGTGGGATATAGACAGTCTCAGTGAGTGGGATATAGACAGGCTCAGTGAGTGGGATATAGACAGGCTCAGTGAGTGGGATATAGACAGGCTCAGTGAGTGGGCTATAGACCGGCTCAGTGAGTGGGATATAGACAGGCTCAGTGAGTGGGATATAGACCGGCTCAGTGAGTGGGATATAGACAGGCTCAGTGAGTGGGATATAGACAGGCTCAGTGAGTGGGATACAGACCGGCTCAGTGAGTGGGATATAGACAGGCTCAGTGAGTGGGATATAGACTGGCTCAGTGAGTAGGATATAGACAGGCTCAGTGAGTGGGATATAGACAGTCTCAGTGAGTGGGATACGGACAGGCTCAGTGAGTGGGATATAGACAGGCTCAGTGAGTGGGATATAGACCGGCTCAGTGAGTGGGATATAGACCGGCTCAGTGAGTGAGATGTCGACAGGCTCAGTGAGTGGGATATAGACCGGCTCAGTGAGTGGGATATAGACCGGCTCAGTGAGTGGTCTATAGACCGGCTCAGTGAGTGGGATATAGACCGGCTCAGTGAGTGGGATATAGACAGGCTCAGTGAGTGGGATACAGACAGGCTCAGTGAGTGGGATACAGACAGGCTCAGTGAGTGGGATACAGACAGGCTCAGTGAGTGGGATATAGACCGGCTCAGTGAGTGGGATATAGACCGGCTCAGTGAGTGGGATATAGACCGGCTCAGTGAGTGAGATGTCGACAGGCTCAGTGAGTGGGATGTAGACCGGCTCAGTGAGTGGGATATAGACCGGCTCAGTGAGTGGGATATAGACCGGCTCAGTGAGTGGGATATAGACCGGCTCAGTGAGTGGGATATAGACAGGCTCAGAGAGTGGGATATAGACAGGCTCAGAGAGTGGGATATAGACAGGCTCAGTGAGTGGGATATAGACAGGCTCAGTGAGTGGGATATAGACAGGCTCAGTGAGTGGGATATAGACCGGCTCAGTGAGTGGGATATAGACCGGCTCAGTGAGTGGGATATAGACAGGCTCAGTGAGTGGGATATAGACAGGCTCAGTGAGTGGGATATAGACCGGCTCAGTGAGTGGGATATAGACCGGCTCAGTGAGTGGGATATAGACAGGCTCAGTGAGTGGGATATAGACAGGCTCAGTGAGTGGGATATAGACAGGCTCAGTGAGTGGGATATAGACCGGCTAAGTGAGTGGGATATAGACAGGCTCAGTGAGTGGGATATAGACAGGCTCAGAGAGTGGGATATAGACAGGCTCAGTGAGTGGGATATAGACCGGCTCAGTGAGTGGGATATAGACCGGCTCAGTGAGTGGGATATAGATCGGCTCAGTGAATGGGATATTGACCGGCTCAGTGAGTAGGATATAGACTGGCTCAGTGAGTGGGATATAGACAGGCTCAGTGAGTGGGATATAGACAGGCTCAGTGAGTGGGATATAGACAGGCTCAGTGAGCGGGATATAGGCAGGCTCAGTGAGCGGGATATAGACCGGCTCAGTGAGTGGGATATAGACAGGCTCAGTGAGTGGGATATAGAAAGGCTCAGTGAGTGGGATATAGACAGGCTCAGAGAGTGGGATATGGACTGGCTCAGTGAGTGGGATATAGACAGCCTCAGTGAGTGGGATATAGACAGGCTCAGTGAGTGGGATATAGACCGGCTCAGTGAGTGGGATATAGACAGGCTCAGTGAGTGGGATATAGACAGGCTCAGTGAGTGGGATATAGACAGGCTCAGTGAGTGGGATATAGACAGGCTCAGTGAGTGGGATATAGACAGACTCAGTGAGTGGGATATAGACAGGCTCAGTGAGTGGGATATAGACAGGCTCAGTGAGTGGGATATAGACAGGCTCAGTGAGTGGGATATAGACAGGCTCAGTGAGTGGGATATAGACAGGCTCAGGGAGTGCGATATAGACAGGCTCAGTGAGTGGGATATAGACCGGCTCAGTGAGTGTGATATAGACAGGCTCAGTGAGTGGGATATAGACAGGCTCAGTGAGTGGGATATAGACAGGCTCAGTGAGTGGGATATAGACCGGCTCAGTGAGTGGGATATAGACAGGCTCAGTGAGTGGGATATAGACAGGCTCAGTGAGTGGGATATAGACAGGCTCAGTGAGTGGGATATAGACAGGCTCAGTGAGTGGGATATAGACAGGCTCAGTGAGTGGGATATAGACCGGCTCAGTGAGTGGGATATAGACCGGCTCAGTGAGTGGGATATAGACCGGCTCAGTGACTGGGATAGAGACAGGCTCAGTGAGTGGGATATAGACAGGCTCAGTGAGTGGCATATAGACTGGCTCAGTGAGTGGGATATAGACAGGCTCAGTGAGTGGGATATAGACAGGCTCAGTGAGTGGGATATAGACCGGCTCAGTGTGTGGGATATAGACCAGCTCAATGATTGGGATATAGACCGGCTCAGTGAGTGGGATATAGACCGGCTCAGTGAGTGGGATATAGACCGGCTCAGTGAGTGGGATATAGACAGGCTCAGTGAGTGGGATGCAGACAGGCTCAGTGAGTGGGATATAGACAGGCTCAGTGAGTGGGATATAGACAGAATCAGTGAGTGGGATATAGACAGGCTCAGTGAGTGGGATATAGACCGGCTCAGTGAGTGGGATATAGACCGGCTCAGTGAGTGGGATATAGACAGGCTCAGTGAGTGGGATATAGACAGGCTCAGTGAGTGGGATATAGACGGGCTCAGTGAGTGGGATATAGACGGGCTCAGTGAGTGGGATATAGACAGGCTCAGTGAGTGGGATATAGACAGGCTCAGTGAGTGGGATATAGACCGGCTCAGTGAGTGGGATAAAGACAGGCTCAGTGAGTGGGATATAGACCGGCTCAGTGAGTGGGATATAGACCGGCTCAATGAGTGGGATACAGACAGGCTCAGTGAGTGGGATATAGACAGGCTCAGTGAGTGGGATATAGACAGGCTCAGTGAGTGGGATATAGACCGGCTCAGTGAGAGGGATATAGACAGGCTCAGTGAGTGGGATATAGACAGGCTCAGTGAGTGGGATATAGACAGGCTCAGTGAGTGGGATATAGACCGGCTCAGTGAGTGGGATATAGACCGGCTCAGTGAGTGGGATATAGAGCGGCTCAGTGAGTGGGATAGAGACAGGCTCAGTGAGTGGGATATAGACAGGCTCAATGAGTGGGATATAGACTGGCTCAGTGAGTGGGATATAGACCGGCTCAGTGAGTGGGATATAGACAGGCTCAGTGAGTGGGATATAGACCGGCTCAATGAGTGGGATATAGACAGGCTCAGTGAGTGGGATATAGACCGGCTCAATGAGTGGGATATAGACAGGCTCAGTGAGTGGGATATAGACAGGCTCAGTGAGTACGATATAGACCGGCTCAGTGTGTGGGATATAGACCAGGTCAGTGATTGGGATATAGACCGGCTCAGTGAGTGGGATATAGATAGGCTCAGTGAGTGGGATATAGACAGGCTCAGTGAGTGGGATATAGACAGGCTCAGTGAGTGGGATATAGACAGTCTCAGTGAGTGGGATATAGACAGGCTCAGTGAGTGGGATATAGACCGGCTCAGTGAGTGGGATATAGACAGGCTCAGTGAGTGGGATATAGACCGGCTCAGTGACTGGGATAGAGACAGGCTCAGTGATGGGATATAGACAGGCTCAGTGAGTGGGATATAGACTGGCTCAGTGAGTGGGATATAGACAGGCTCAGTGAGTGGGATATAGACAGGCTCAGTGAGTGGGATATAGACCGGCTCAGTGTGTGCGATATAGACCAGCTCAGTGATTGGGATATAGACCGGCTCAGTGAGTGGGATATAGACCGGCTCAGTGAGTGGGATATAGACCGGCTCAGTGAGTGGGATATAGACCGGCTCAGTAAGTGGGATATAGACCGGCTCAGTGGGTGGGATATAGACAGGCTCAGTAAGTGGGATATAGAGAGGCTCAGTGAGTGGGATATAGACAGGCTCAGTGAGTGGGATATAGACCGGCTCAGTGAGTGGGATATAGACCGGCTCAGTGAGTGGGATATAGACAGGCTCAGTGAGTGGGATATAGACAGGCTCAGTGAGTGGGATATAGACAGGCTCAGTGAGTGGGATATAGACCGGCTCAGTGAGTGGGATATAGACAGGCTCAGTGAGTGGGATATAGACAGGCTCAGTGAGTGGGATATAGACAGGCTCAGTGAGTGGGATATAGACAGGCTCAGTGAGTGGGATATAGACAGGCTCAGTGAGTGGGATATAGACAGGCTCAGTGAGTGGGATATAGAGCGGCTCAGTGAGTGAGATAGAGACAGGCTCAGTGAGTGGGATATAGACTGGCTCAGTGAGTGGGATATAGACAGGCTCAATAAGTGGGATATAGACAGGCTCAGTGAGTGGGATATAGACAGGCTCAGTGAGTGCAATATAGACCGGCTCAGTGTGTGGGATATAGACCAGCTCAGTGATTGGGATATAGACCGGCTCAGTGAGTGGGATATAGACCGGCTCAGTGAGTGGGATATAGACAGGCTCAGTGAGTGGGATATAGACCGGCTCAGTGAGTGGGATATAGACCGGCTCAGTGTGTGGGATATAGACCAGCTCAGTGATTGGGATATAGACCGGCTCAGTGATTGGGATATAGACCGGCTCAGTGAGTGGGATATAGACAGGTTCACTGATTGGGATATAGACCGGCTCAGTGAGTCGGATATAGACCGGCTCAGTGAGTGGGATATAGACCGGCTCAGTGAGTGGGATATAGACCGGCTCAGTGAGTGGGATATAGACCGGCTCAGTGAGTGGGATATAGACCGGCTCAGTGAGTGGGATATAGACCGGCTCAGTGAATGGGATATTGACAGGCTCAGTGAGTGGGATATAGACAGGCTCAGTGACTGGGATATAGACCGGCTCAGTGAGTGGGATATAGACAGGCTCAGTGAGTGGGATATAGACAGGCTCAGTGAGTGGGATATAGACAGGCTCAGTGAGTGTGATATAGACAGGCACAGTGAGCGGGATATAGACAGGCTCAGTGAGTGGGATATAGACAGGCTCAGTGAGTGGGATATAGACAGGCTCAGTGATTGGGATATAGACCAGCTCAGTGAGTGGGATATAGACCGGCTCAGTGATTGGGATATAGACAGGCTCAGTGTGTGGGATATAGACCGGCTCAGTGACTGCGATATAGACCGGCTCAGTGAGTGGGATATAGACAGGCTCAGTGAGTGGGATATAGACCGGCTCAGTGAGTGGGATATAGACAGGCTCAGTGAGTGGGATATAGACAGGCTCAGTGAGTGGGATATAGACCGGCTCAGTGAGTGGGATATAGACAGGCTCAGTGAGTGGGATATAGACCGGCTCAGTGAGTGGGATATAGACCGGCTCAGTGAGTGGGATATAGACCGGCTCAGTGAGTGGGATATAGACAGTCTCAGTGAGTGGGATATAGACAGGCTCAGTGAGTGGGATATAGACAGGCTCAGTGAGTGGGATATAGACAGGCTCAGTGAGTGGGATATAGACAGGCTCAGTGAGTGGGATACAGACAGTCTCAGTGAGTGGGATATAGACCGCCTCAGTGAGTGGGATATAGACAGGCTCAGTGAGTGGGATATAGACAGGCTCAGTGAGTGGGATATAGACAGGCTCAGTGAGTGGGATATAGACAGGCTCAGTGAGTGGGATATAGACCGGCTCAGTGAGTGGGATATAGACAGGCTCAGTGAGTGGGATATAGACAGGCTCAGTGAGTGGGCTATAGACCGGCTCAGTGAGTGGGATATAGACAGGCTCAGTGAGTGGGATATAGACAGGCTCAGTGAGTGGGATATAGACCGGCTCAGTGAGTGGGATATAGACTGGCTCAGTGAGTGGGATATAGACAGGCTCAGTGAGTGGGATATAGACAGGCTCAGTGAGTGGGATATAGACAGGCTCAGTGAGTGGGATATAGACCGGCTCAGTGAGTGGGATATAGACCGGCTCAGTGAGTGGGATATAGACCGGCTCAGTGACTGGGATAGAGACAGGCTCAGTGAGTGGGATATAGACAGGCTCAGTGAGTGGCATATAGACTGGCTCAGTGAGTGGGATATAGACAGGCTCAGTGAGTGGGATATAGACAGGCTCAGTGAGTGGGATATAGACCGGCTCAGTGTGTGGGATATAGACCAGCTCAATGATTGGGATATAGACCGGCTCAGTGAGTGGGATATAGACCGGCTCAGTGAGTGGGATATAGACCGGCTCAGTGAGTGGGATATAGACCGGCTCAGTGAGTGGGATATAGACAGGCTCAGTGAGTGGGATGCAGACAGGCTCAGTGAGTGGGATGCAGACAGGCTCAGTGAGTGGGATATAGACAGGCTCAGTGAGTGGGATATAGACAGAATCAGTGAGTGGGATATAGACAGGCTCAGTGAGTGGGATATAGACCGGCTCAGTGAGTGGGATATAGACCGGCTCAGTGAGTGGGATATAGACAGGCTCAGTGAGTGGGATATAGACGGGCTCAGTGAGTGGGATATAGACGGGCTCAGTGAGTGGGATATAGACAGGCTCAGTGAGTGGGATATAGACAGGCTCAGTGAGTGGGATATAGACAGGCTCAGTGAGTGGGATAAAGACAGGCTCAGTGAGTGGGATAAAGACAGGCTCAGTGAGTGGGATATAGACCGGCTCAATGAGTGGGATATAGACCGGCTCAATGAGTGGGATATAGACAGGCTCAGTGAGTGGGATATAGACAGGCTCAGTGAGTGGGATATAGACAGGCTCAGTGAGTGGGATATAGACCGGCTCAGTGAGAGGGATATAGACAGGCTCAGTGAGTGGGATATAGACAGGCTCAGTGAGTGGGATATAGACAGGCTCAGTGAGTGGGATATAGACCGGCTCAGTGAGTGGGATATAGACAGGCTCAGTGAGTGGGATATAGAGCGGCTCAGTGAGTGGGATAGAGACAGGCTCAGTGAGTGGGATATAGACAGGCTCAATGAGTGGGATATAGACTGGCTCAGTGAGTGGGATATAGACCGGCTCAGTGAGTGGGATATAGACCGGCTCAGTGAGTGGGATATAGACCGGCTCAATGAGTGGGATATAGACAGGCTCAGTGAGTGGGATATAGACCGGCTCAATGAGTGGGATATAGACAAGCTCAGTGAGTGGGATATAGACAGGCTCAGTGAGTACGATATAGACCGGCTCAGTGTGTGGGATATAGACCAGGTCAGTGATTGGGATATAGACCGGCTCAGTGAGTGGGATATAGATAGGCTCAGTGAGTGGGATATAGACAGGCTCAGTGAGTGGGATATAGACAGGCTCAGTGAGTGGGATATAGACAGGCTCAGTGAGTGGGATATAGACAGGCTCAGTGAGTGGGATATAGACCGGCTCAGTGAGTGGGATATAGACAGGCTCAGTGAGTGGGATATAGACCGGCTCAGTGACTGGGATAGAGACAGGCTCAGTGATGGGATATAGACAGGCTCAGTGAGTGGGATATAGACTGGCTCAGTGAGTGGGATATAGACAGGCTCAGTGAGTGGGATATAGACAGGCTCAGTGAGTGGGATATAGACCGGCTCAGTGTGTGCGATATAGACCAGCTCAGTGATTGGGATATAGACCGGCTCAGTGAGTGGGATATAGACCGGCTCAGTGAGTGGGATATAGACCGGCTCAGTGAGTGGGATATAGACCGGCTCAGTAAGTGGGATATAGACCGGCTCAGTGGGTGGGATATAGACAGGCTCAGTAAGTGGGATATAGAGAGGCTCAGTGAGTGGGATATAGACAGGCTCAGTGAGTGGGATATAGACCGGCTCAGTGAGTGGGATATAGACCGGCTCAGTGAGTGGGATATAGACAGGCTCAGTGAGTGGGATATAGACAGGCTCAGTGAGTGGGATATAGACAGGCTCAGTGAGTGGGATATAGACCGGCTCAGTGAGTGGGATATAGACAGGCTCAGTGAGTGGGATATAGACAGGCTCAGTGAGTGGGATATAGACAGGCTCAGTGAGTGGGATATAGACAGGCTCAGTGAGTGGGATATAGACAGGCTCAGTGAGTGGGATATAGACAGGCTCAGTGAGTGGGATATAGAGCGGCTCAGTGAGTGAGATAGAGACAGGCTCAGTGAGTGGGATATAGACTGGCTCAGTGAGTGGGATATAGACAGGCTCAATAAGTGAGATATAGACAGGCTCAGTGAGTGGGATATAGACAGGCTCAGTGAGTGCAATATAGACCGGCTCAGTGTGTGGGATATAGACCAGCTCAGTGATTGGGATATAGACCGGCTCAGTGAGTGGGATATAGACCGGCTCAGTGAGTGGGATATAGACAGGCTCAGTGAGTGGGATATAGACCGGCTCAGTGAGTGGGATATAGACCGGCTCAGTGTGTGGGATATAGACCAGCTCAGTGATTGGGATATAGACCGGCTCAGTGATTGGGATATAGACCGGCTCAGTGAGTGGGATATAGACAGGTTCACTGATTGGGATATAGACCGGCTCAGTGAGTCGGATATAGACCGGCTCAGTGAGTGGGATATAGACCGGCTCAGTGAGTGGGATATAGACCGGCTCAGTGAGTGGGATATAGACCGGCTCAGTGAGTGGGATATAGACCGGCTCAGTGAGTGGGATATAGACCGGCTCAGTGAATGGGATATTGACAGGCTCAGTGAGTGGGATATAGACAGGCTCAGTGAGTGGGATATAGACCGGCTCAGTGAGTGGGATATAGACAGGCTCAGTGAGTGGGATATAGACAGGCTCAGTGAGTGGGATATAGACAGGCTCAGTGAGTGGGATATAGACAGGCTCAGTGAGTGTGATATAGACAGGCACAGTGAGCGGGATATAGACAGGCTCAGTGAGTGGGATATAGACAGGCTCAGTGAGTGGGATATAGACAGGCTCAGTGAGTGGGATATAGACCAGCTCAGTGAGTGGGATATAGACCGGCTCAGTGATTGGGATATAGACAGGCTCAGTGTGTGGGATATAGACCGGCTCAGTGACTGCGATATAGACCGGCTCAGTGAGTGGGATATAGACCGGCTCAGTGAGTGGGATATAGACCGGCTCAGTGAGTGGGATATAGACAGGCTCAGTGAGTGGGATATAGACAGGCTCAGTGAGTGGGATATAGACCGGCTCAGTGAGTGGGATATAGACAGGCTCAGTGAGTGGGATATAGACCGGCTCAGTGAGTGGGATATAGACCGGCTCAGTGAGTGGGATATAGACCGGCTCAGTGAGTGGGATATAGACAGTCTCAGTGAGTGGGATATAGACAGGCTCAGTGAGTGGGATATAGACAGGCTCAGTGAGTGGGATATAGACAGGCTCAGTGAGTGGGATATAGACAGGCTCAGTGAGTGGGATACAGACAGTCTCAGTGAGTGGGATATAGACCGCCTCAGTGAGTGGGATATAGACAGGCTCAGTGAGTGGGATATAGACAGGCTCAGTGAGTGGGATATAGACAGGCTCAGTGAGTGGGATATAGACAGGCTCAGTGAGTGGGATATAGACCGGCTCAGTGAGTGGGATATAGACAGGCTCAGTGAGTGGGATATAGACAGGCTCAGTGAGTGGGCTATAGACCGGCTCAGTGAGTGGGATATAGACAGGCTCAGTGAGTGGGATATAGACCGGCTCAGTGAGTGGGATATAGACAGGCTCAGTGAGTGGGATATAGACAGGCTCAGTGAGTGGGATACAGACCGGCTCAGTGAGTGGGATATAGACAGGCTCAGTGAGTGGGATATAGATTGGCTCAGTGAGTGGGATATAGACAGGCTCAGTGAGTGGGATATAGACAGTCTCAGTGAGTGGGATACGGACAGGCTCAGTGAGTTGGATATAGACCGGCTCAGTGAGTGGGATATAGACCGGCTCAGTGAGTGAGATGTCGACAGGCTCAGTGAGTGGGATATAGACCGGCTCAGTGAGTGGGATATAGACCGGCTCAGTGAGTGGTCTATAGACCGGCTCAGTGAGTGGGATATAGACCGGCTCAGTGAGTGGGATATAGACAGGCTCAGTGAGTGGGATACAGACATGCTCAGTGAGTGGGATACAGACAGGCTCAGTGAGTGGGATATAGACCGGCTCAGTGAGTGGGATATAGACCGGCTCAGTGAGTGGGATATAGACCGGCTCAGTGAGTGAGATGTCGACAGGCTCAGTGAGTGGGATGTAGACCGGCTCAGTGAGTGGGATATAGACCGGCTCAGTGAGTGGGATATAGACCGGCTCAGTGAGTGGGATATAGACCGGCTCAGTGAGTGGGATATAGACAGGCTCAGAGAGTGGGATATAGACAGGCTCAGAGAGTGGGATATAGACAGGCTCAGTGAGTGGGATATAGACAGGCTCAGTGAGTGGGATATAGACAGGCTCAGTGAGTGGGATATAGACCGGCTCAGTGAGTGGGATATAGACCGGCTCAGTGAGTGGGATATAGACAGGCTCAGTGAGTGGGATATAGACAGGCTCAGTGAGTGGGATATAGACCGGCTCAGTGAGTGGGATATAGACCGGCTCAGTGAGTGGGATATAGACAGGCTCAGTGAGTGGGATATAGACAGGCTCAGTGAGTGGGATATAGACAGGCTCAGTGAGTGGGATATAGACCGGCTAAGTGAGTGGGATATAGACAGGCTCAGTGAGTGGGATATAGACAGGCTCAGAGAGTGGGATATAGACAGGCTCAGTGAGTGGGATATAGACCGGCTCAGTGAGTGGGATATAGACCGGCTCAGTGAGTGGGATATAGATCGGCTCAGTGAATGGGATATTGACCGGCTCAGTGAGTAGGATATAGACTGGCTCAGTGAGTGGGATATAGACAGGCTCAGTGAGTGGGATATAGACAGGCTCAGTGAGTGGTATATAGACAGGCTCAGTGAGTGGGATATAGACAGGCTCAGTGAGTGGGATATAGACCGGCTCAGTGAGTGGGATATAGACCGGCTCAGTGAGTGGGATATAGACAGGCTCAGTGAGTGGGATATAGACAGGCTCAGTGAGTGGGATATAGACAGGCTCAGTGAGTGGCATATAGACAGGCTCAGTGAGTGGGATATAGACCGGCTCAGTGAGTGGGATATAGACCGGCTCAGTGAGTGGGATATAGACCGGCTCAGTGACTGGGATAGAGACAGGCTCAGTGAGTGGGATATAGACAGGCTCAGTGAGTGGCATATAGACTGGCTCAGTGAGTGGGATATAGACAGGCTCAGTGAGTGGGATATAGACAGGCTCAGTGAGTGGGATATAGACCGGCTCAGTGTGTGGGATATAGACCAGCTCAATGATTGGGATATAGACTGGCTCAGTGAGTGGGATATAGACCGGCTCAGTGAGTGGGATATAGACCGGCTCAGTGAGTGGGATATAGACCGGCTCAGTGAGTGGGATATAGACAGGCTCAGTGAGTGGGATATAGACAGGCTCAGTGAGTGGGATGTAGACAGGCTCAGTGAGTGGGATATAGACAGGCTCAGTGAGTGGGATATAGACAGGATCAGTGAGTGGGATATAGACAGGCTCAGTGAGTGGGATATAGACAGGCTCAGTGAGTGGGATATAGACCGGCTCAGTGAGTGGGATATAGACCGGCTCAGTGAGTGGGATATAGACAGGCTCAGTGAGTGGGATATAGACAGGCTCAGTGAGTGGTATATAGACGGGCTCAGTGAGTGGGATATAGACAGGCTCAGTGAGTGGGATATAGACAGGCTCAGTGAGTGGGATATAGACAGGCTCAGTGAGTGGGATATAGACAGGCTCAGTGAGTGGGATATAGACCGGCTCAGTGAGTGGGATAAAGACAGGCTCAGTGAGTGGGATATAGACCGGCTCAATGAGTGGGATATAGACCGGCTCAGTGAGTGGGATACAGACAGGCTCAGTGAGTGGGATATAGACAGGCTCAGTGAGTGGGATATAGACAGGCTCAGTGAGTGGGATATAGACCGGCTCAGTGAGAGGGATATAGACAGGCTCAGTGAGTGGGATATAGACAGGCTCAGTGAGTGGGATATAGACAGGCTCAGTGAGTGGGATATAGACCGGCTCAGTGAGTGGGATATAGACAGGCTCAGTGAGTGGGATATAGAGCGGCTCAGTGAGTGGGATAGAGACAGGCTCAGTGAGTGGGATATAGACAGGCTCAATGAGTGGGATATAGACTGGCTCAGTGAGTGGGATATAGACAGGCTCAATGAGTGGGATATAGACAGGCTCAGTGAGTGGGATATAGACAGGCTCAGTGAGTGCGATATAGACCGGCTCAGTGTGTGGGATATAGACCAGCTCAGTGATTGGGATATAGACCGGCTCAGTGAGTGGGATATAGACCGGCTCAGTGAGTGGGATATAGACAGGCTCAGTGAGTGGGATATAGACAGGCTCAGTGAGTGGGATATAGACAGGCTCAGTGAGTGGGATATAGACAGGCTCAGTGAGTGGGATATAGACCGGCTCAGTGAGTGGGATATAGCCAGGCTCAGTGAGTGGGATATAGACCGGCTCAGTGACTGGGATAGAGACAGGCTCAGTGATGGGATATAGACAGGCTCAGTGAGTGGGATATAGACTGGCTCAGTGAGTGGGATATAGACAGGCTCAGTGAGTGGGATACGGACAGGCTCAGTGAGTTGGATATAGACCGGCTCAGTGAGTGGGATATAGACCGGCTCAGTGAGTGAGATGTCGACAGGCTCAGTGAGTGGGATATAGACCGGCTCAGTGAGTGGGATATAGACCGGCTCAGTGAGTGGTCTATAGACCGGCTCAGTGAGTGGGATATAGACCGGCTCAGTGAGTGGGATATAGACAGGCTCAGTGAGTGGGATACAGACATGCTCAGTGAGTGGGATACAGACAGGCTCAGTGAGTGGGATATAGACCGGCTCAGTGAGTGGGATATAGACCGGCTCAGTGAGTGGGATATAGACCGGCTCAGTGAGTGAGATGTCGACAGGCTCAGTGAGTGGGATGTAGACCGGCTCAGTGAGTGGGATATAGACCGGCTCAGTGAGTGGGATATAGACCGGCTCAGTGAGTGGGATATAGACCGGCTCAGTGAGTGGGATATAGACAGGCTCAGAGAGTGGGATATAGACAGGCTCAGAGAGTGGGATATAGACAGGCTCAGTGAGTGGGATATAGACAGGCTCAGTGAGTGGGATATAGACAGGCTCAGTGAGTGGGATATAGACCGGCTCAGTGAGTGGGATATAGACCGGCTCAGTGAGTGGGATATAGACAGGCTCAGTGAGTGGGATATAGACAGGCTCAGTGAGTGGGATATAGACCGGCTCAGTGAGTGGGATATAGACCGGCTCAGTGAGTGGGATATAGACAGGCTCAGTGAGTGGGATATAGACAGGCTCAGTGAGTGGGATATAGACAGGCTCAGTGAGTGGGATATAGACCGGCTAAGTGAGTGGGATATAGACAGGCTCAGTGAGTGGGATATAGACAGGCTCAGAGAGTGGGATATAGACAGGCTCAGTGAGTGGGATATAGACCGGCTCAGTGAGTGGGATATAGACCGGCTCAGTGAGTGGGATATAGATCGGCTCAGTGAATGGGATATTGACCGGCTCAGTGAGTAGGATATAGACTGGCTCAGTGAGTGGGATATAGACAGGCTCAGTGAGTGGGATATAGACAGGCTCAGTGAGTGGTATATAGACAGGCTCAGTGAGTGGGATATAGACAGGCTCAGTGAGTGGGATATAGACCGGCTCAGTGAGTGGGATATAGACCGGCTCAGTGAGTGGGATATAGACAGGCTCAGTGAGTGGGATATAGACAGGCTCAGTGAGTGGGATATAGACAGGCTCAGTGAGTGGCATATAGACAGGCTCAGTGAGTGGGATATAGACCGGCTCAGTGAGTGGGATATAGACCGGCTCAGTGAGTGGGATATAGACCGGCTCAGTGACTGGGATAGAGACAGGCTCAGTGAGTGGGATATAGACAGGCTCAGTGAGTGGCATATAGACTGGCTCAGTGAGTGGGATATAGACAGGCTCAGTGAGTGGGATATAGACAGGCTCAGTGAGTGGGATATAGACCGGCTCAGTGTGTGGGATATAGACCAGCTCAATGATTGGGATATAGACCGGCTCAGTGAGTGGGATATAGACCGGCTCAGTGAGTGGGATATAGACCGGCTCAGTGAGTGGGATATAGACCGGCTCAGTGAGTGGGATATAGACAGGCTCAGTGAGTGGGATATAGACAGGCTCAGTGAGTGGGATGTAGACAGGCTCAGTGAGTGGGATATAGACAGGCTCAGTGAGTGGGATATAGACAGGATCAGTGAGTGGGATATAGACAGGCTCAGTGAGTGGGATATAGACAGGCTCAGTGAGTGGGATATAGACCGGCTCAGTGAGTGGGATATAGACCGGCTCAGTGAGTGGGATATAGACAGGCTCAGTGAGTGGGATATAGACAGGCTCAGTGAGTGGTATATAGACGGGCTCAGTGAGTGGGATATAGACAGGCTCAGTGAGTGGGATATAGACAGGCTCAGTGAGTGGGATATAGACAGGCTCAGTGAGTGGGATATAGACAGGCTCAGTGAGTGGGATATAGACCGGCTCAGTGAGTGGGATAAAGACAGGCTCAGTGAGTGGGATATAGACCGGCTCAATGAGTGGGATATAGACCGGCTCAGTGAGTGGGATACAGACAGGCTCAGTGAGTGGGATATAGACAGGCTCAGTGAGTGGGATATAGACAGGCTCAGTGAGTGGGATATAGACCGGCTCAGTGAGAGGGATATAGACAGGCTCAGTGAGTGGGATATAGACAGGCTCAGTGAGTGGGATATAGACAGGCTCAGTGAGTGGGATATAGACCGGCTCAGTGAGTGGGATATAGACAGGCTCAGTGAGTGGGATATAGAGCGGCTCAGTGAGTGGGATAGAGACAGGCTCAGTGAGTGGGATATAGACAGGCTCAATGAGTGGGATATAGACTGGCTCAGTGAGTGGGATATAGACAGGCTCAATGAGTGGGATATAGACAGGCTCAGTGAGTGGGATATAGACAGGCTCAGTGAGTGCGATATAGACCGGCTCAGTGTGTGGGATATAGACCAGCTCAGTGATTGGGATATAGACCGGCTCAGTGAGTGGGATATAGACCGGCTCAGTGAGTGGGATATAGACCGGCTCAGTGAGTGGGATATAGACAGGCTCAGTGAGTGGGATATAGACAGGCTCAGTGAGTGGGATATAGACAGGCTCAGTGAGTGGGATATAGACCGGCTCAGTGAGTGGGATATAGCCAGGCTCAGTGAGTGGGATATAGACCGGCTCAGTGACTGGGATAGAGACAGGCTCAGTGATGGGATATAGACAGGCTCAGTGAGTGGGATATAGACTGGCTCAGTGAGTGGGATATAGACAGGCTCAGTGAGTGGGATATAGACAGGCTCAGTGAGTGGGATATAGACCGGCTCAGTGTGTGGGATATAGACCGGCTCAGTGATTGGGATATAGACCGGCTCAGTGAGTGGGATATAGACCGGCTCAGTGAGTGGGATATAGACCGGCTCAGTGAGTGGGATATAGACCGGCTCAGTGAGTGGGATATAGACCGGCTCAGTGGGTGGGATATAGACAGGCTCAGTAAGTGGGATATAGAGAGGCTCAGTGAGTGGGATATAGACAGGCTCAGTGAGTGGGATATAGATCGGCTCAGTGAGTGGGATATAGACCGGCTCAGTGAGTGGGATATAGACAGGCTCAGTGAGTGGGATATAGACAGGCTCAGTGAGTGGGATATAGACAGGCTCAGTGAGTGGGATATAGACCGGCTCAGTGAGTGGGATATAGACAGGCTCAGTGAGTGGGATATAGACAGGCTCAGTGAGTGGGATATAGACCGGCTCAGTGAGTGGGATATAGACAGGCTCAGTGAGTGGGATATAGACAGGCTCAGTGAGTGGGATATAGACAGGCTCAGTGAGTGGGATATAGAGCGGCTCAGTGAGTGAGATAGAGACAGGCTCAGTGAGTGGGATATAGACAGGCTCAGTGAGTGGGATATAGACTGGCTCAGTGAGTGGGATATAGACAGGCTCAATAAGTGGGATATAGACAGGCTCAGTGAGTGGGATATAGACAGTCTCAGTGAGTGCAATATAGACCGGCTCAGTGTGTGGGATATAGACCAGCTCAGTGATTGGGATATAGACCGGCTCAGTGAGTGGGATATAGACCGGCTCAGTGAGTGGGATATAGACAGGCTCAGTGAGTGGGATATAGACCGGCTCAGTAAGTGGGATATAGACCGGCTCAGTGTGTGGGATATAGACCAGCTCAGTGATTGGGATATAGACCGGCTCAGTGATTGGGATATAGACCGGCTCAGTGAGTGGGATATAGACAGGTTCACTGATTGGGATATAGACCGGCTCAGTGAGTCGGATATAGACCGGCTCAGTGAGTGGGATATAGACCGGCTCAGTGAGTGGGATATAGACCGGCTCAGTGAGTGGGATATAGACCGGCTCAGTGAGTGGGATATAGACCGGCTCAGTGAGTGGGATATAGACCGGCTCAGTGAATGGGATATTGACAGGCTCAGTGAGTGGGATATAGACAGGCTCAGTGACTGGGATATAGACCGGCTCAGTGAGTGGGATAAAGACAGGCTCAGTGAGTGGGATATAGACAGGCTCAGTGAGTGGGATATAGACAGGCTCAGTGAGTGGGATATAGACAGGCTCAGTGAGTGGGATATAGACCAGGTCAGTGATTGGGATATAGACCGGCTCAGTGAGTGGGATATAGATAGGCTCAGTGAGTGGGATATAGACAGGCTCAGTGAGTGGGATATAGACAGGCTCAGTGAGTACGATATAGACCGGCTCAGTGTGTGGGATATAGACCAGGTCAGTGATTGGGATATAGACCGGCTCAGTGAGTGGGATATAGATAGGCTCAGTGAGTGGGATATAGACAGGCTCAGTGAGTGGGATATAGACAGGCTCAGTGAGTGGGATATAGACAGGCTCAGTGAGTGGGATATAGACAGGCTCAGTGAGTGGGATATAGACCGGCTCAGTGAGTGGGATATAGACAGGCTCAGTGAGTGGGATATAGACCGGCTCAGTGACTGGGATAGAGACAGGCTCAGTGATGGGATATAGACAGGCTCAGTGAGTGGGATATAGACTGGCTCAGTGAGTGGGATATAGACAGGCTCAGTGAGTGGGATATAGACAGGCTCAGTGAGTGGGATATAGACCGGCTCAGTGTGTGCGATATAGACCAGCTCAGTGATTGGGATATAGACCGGCTCAGTGAGTGGGATATAGACCGGCTCAGTGAGTGGGATATAGACCGGCTCAGTGAGTGGGATATAGACCGGCTCAGTAAGTGGGATATAGACCGGCTCAGTGGGTGGGATATAGACAGTCTCAGTAAGTGGGATATAGAGAGGCTCAGTGAGTGGGATATAGACAGGCTCAGTGAGTGGGATATAGACCGGCTCAGTGAGTGGGATATAGACCGGCTCAGTGAGTGGGATATAGACAGGCTCAGTGAGTGGGATATAGACAGGCTCAGTGAGTGGGATATAGACAGGCTCAGTGAGTGGGATATAGACCGGCTCAGTGAGTGGGATATAGACAGGCTCAGTGAGAGGGATATAGACAGGCTCAGTGAGTGGGATATAGACAGGCTCAGTGAGTGGGATATAGACAGGCTCAGTGAGTGGGATATAGACAGGCTCAGTGAGTGGGATATAGACAGGCTCAGTGAGTGGGATATAGAGCGGCTCAGTGAGTGAGATAGAGACAGGCTCAGTGAGTGGGATATAGACAGGCTCATGAGTGGGATATAGACTGGCTCAGTGAGTGGGATATAGACAGGCTCAATAAGTGGGATATAGACAGGCTCAGTGAGTGGGATATAGACAGGCTCAGTGAGTGCAATATAGACCGGCTCAGTGTGTGGGATATAGACCAGCTCAGTGATTGGGATATAGACCGGCTCAGTGAGTGGGATATAGACCGGCTCAGTGAGTGGGATATAGACAGGCTCAGTGAGTGGGATATAGACCGGCTCAGTGAGTGGGATATAGACCGGCTCAGTGTGTGGGATATAGACCAGCTCAGTGATTGGGATATAGACCGGCTCAGTGATTGGGATATAGACCGGCTCAGTGAGTGGGATATAGACAGGTTCACTGATTGGGATATAGACCGGCTCAGTGAGTCGGATATAGACCGGCTCAGTGAGTGGGATATAGACCGGCTCAGTGAGTGGGATATAGACCGGCTCAGTGAGTGGGATATAGACCGGCTCAGTGAGTGGGATATAGACCGGCTCAGTGAGTGGGATATAGACCGGCTCAGTGAATGGGATATTGACAGGCTCAGTGAGTGGGATATAGACAGGCTCAGTGACTGGGATATAGACCGGCTCAGTGAGTGGGATATAGACAGGCTCAGTGAGTGGGATATAGACAGGCTCAGTGAGTGGGATATAGACAGGCTCAGTGAGTGGGATATAGACAGGCTCAGTGAGTGGGATATAGACAGGCACAGTGAGCGGGATATAGACAGGCTCAGTGAGTGGGATATAGACAGGCTCAGTGAGTGGGATATAGACAGGCTCAGTGAGTGGGATATAGACCAGCTCAGTGAGTGGGATATAGACCGGCTCAGTGATTGGGATATAGACAGGCTCAGAGTGTGGGATATAGACCGGCTCAGTGACTGGGATATAGACCGGCTCAGTGAGTGGGATATAGACAGGCTCAGTGAGTGGGATATAGACCGGCTCAGTGAGTGGGATATAGACAGGCTCAGTGAGTGGGCTATAGACAGGCTCAGTGAGTGGGATATAGACCGGCTCAGTGAGTGGGATATAGACAGGCTCAGTGAGTGGGATATAGACCGGCTCAGTGAGTGGGATATAGACCGGCTCAGTGAGTGGGATATAGACCGGCTCAGTGAGTGGGATATAGACAGTCTCAGTGAGTGGGATATAGACAGGCTCAGTGAGTGGGATATAGACAGGCTCAGTGAGTGGGATATAGACAGGCTCAGTGAGTGGGATATAGACAGGCTCAGTGAGTGGGATACAGACAGTCTCAGTGAGTGGGATATAGACCGCCTCAGTGAGTGGGATATAGACAGGCTCAGTGAGTGGGATATAGACAGGCTCAGTGAGTGGGATATAGACAGGCTCAGTGAGTGGGATATAGACAGGCTCAGTGAGTGGGATATAGACCGGCTCAGTGAGTGGGATATAGACAGGCTCAGTGAGTGGGATATAGACAGGCTCAGTGAGTGGGCTATAGACCGGCTCAGTGAGTGGGATATAGACAGGCTCAGTGAGTGGGATATAGACCGGCTCAGTGAGTGGGATATAGACAGGCTCAGTGAGTGGGATATAGACAGGCTCAGTGAGTGGGATACAGACCGGCTCAGTGAGTGGGATATAGACAGGCTCAGTGAGTGGGATATAGACTGGCTCAGTGAGTGGGATATAGACAGGCTCAGTGAGTGGGATATAGACAGTCTCAGTGAGTGGGATACGGACAGGCTCAGTGAGTGGGATATAGACCGGCTCAGTGAGTGGGATATAGACCGGCTCAGTGAGTGAGATGTCGACAGGCTCAGTGAGTGGGATATAGACCGGCTCAGTGAGTGGGATATAGACCGGCTCAGTGAGTGGTCTATAGACCGGCTCAGTGAGTGGGATATAGACCGGCTCAGTGAGTGGGATATAGACAGGCTCAGTGAGTGGGATACAGACAGGCTCAGTGAGTGGGATACAGACAGGCTCAGTGAGTGGGATATAGACCGGCTCAGTGAGTGGGATATAGACCGGCTCAGTGAGTGGGATATAGACCGGCTCAGTGAGTGAGATGTCGACAGGCTCAGTGAGTGGGATGTAGACCGGCTCAGTGAGTGGGATATAGACCGGCTCAGTGAGTGGGATATAGACCGGCTCAGTGAGTGGGATATAGACCGGCTCAGTGAGTGGGATATAGACAGGCTCAGAGAGTGGGATATAGACAGGCTCAGAGAGTGGGATATAGACAGGCTCAGTGAGTGGGATATAGACAGGCTCAGTGAGTGGGATATAGACCGGCTCAGTGAGTGGGATATAGACCGGCTCAGTGAGTGGGATATAGACAGGCTCAGTGAGTGGGATATAGACAGGCTCAGTGAGTGGGATATAGACCGGCTCAGTGAGTGGGATATAGACCGGCTCAGTGAGTGGGATATAGACAGGCTCAGTGAGTGGGATATAGACAGGCTCAGTGAGTGGGATATAGACCGGCTAAGTGAGTGGGATATAGACAGGCTCAGTGAGTGGGATATAGACAGGCTCAGAGAGTGGGATATAGACAGGCTCAGTGAGTGGGATATAGACCGGCTCAGTGAGTGGGATATAGACAGGCTCAGTGAGTGGGATATAGATCGGCTCCGTGAATGGGATATTGACCGGCTCAGTGAGTAGGATATAGACTGGCTCAGTGAGTGGGATATAGACAGGCTCAGTGAGTGGGATATAGACAGGCTCAGTGAGTGGGATATAGACAGGCTCAGTGAGTGGGATATAGACCGGCTCAGTGAGTGGGATATAGACCGGCTCAGTGAGTGGGATATAGACAGGCTCAGTGAGTGGGATATAGACAGGCTCAGTGAGTGGGATATAGACAGGCTCAGTGAGTGGCATATAGACAGGCTCAGTGAGTGGGATATAGACCGGCTCAGTGAGTGGGATATAGACCGGCTCAGTGAGTGGGATATAGACCGGCTCAGTGACTGGGATAGAGACAGGCTCAGTGAGTGGGATATAGACAGGCTCAGTGAGTGGCATATAGACTGGCTCAGTGAGTGGGATATAGACAGGCTCAGTGAGTGGGATATAGACAGGCTCAGTGAGTGGGATATAGACCGGCTCAGTGTGTGGGATATAGACCAGCTCAATGATTGGGATATAGACCGGCTCAGTGAGTGGGATATAGACCGGCTCAGTGAGTGGGATATAGACCGGCTCAGTGAGTGGGATATAGACCGGCTCAGTGAGTGGGATATAGACAGGCTCAGTGAGTGGGATATAGACAGGCTCAGTGAGTGGGATGTAGACAGGCTCAGTGAGTGGGATATAGACAGGCTCAGTGAGTGGGATATAGACAGGATCAGTGAGTGGGATATAGACAGGCTCAGTGAGTGGGATATAGACAGGCTCAGTGAGTGGGATATAGACCGGCTCAGTGAGTGGGATATAGACCGGCTCAGTGAGTGGGATATAGACAGGCTCAGTGAGTGGGATATAGACAGGCTCAGTGAGTGGTATATAGACGGGCTCAGTGAGTGGGATATAGACAGGCTCAGTGAGTGGGATATAGACAGGCTCAGTGAGTGGGATATAGACAGGCTCAGTGAGTGGGATATAGACAGGCTCAGTGAGTGGGATATAGACCGGCTCAGTGAGTGGGATAAAGACAGGCTCAGTGAGTGGGATATAGACCGGCTCAATGAGTGGGATATAGACCGGCTCAGTGAGTGGGATACAGACAGGCTCAGTGAGTGGGATA
This sequence comes from Pristiophorus japonicus, assembly GCF_044704955.1. NCBI lineage: Eukaryota > Metazoa > Chordata > Chondrichthyes > Pristiophoridae > Pristiophorus > Pristiophorus japonicus. The sequence goes on along the minus strand of NW_027254736.1, from coordinate 78,733 downwards.
TAGACAGGCTCAGTGAGTGGGATATAGACAGGCTCAGTGAGAGGGATATAGACAGGCTCAGTGAGTGGGATATAGACAGGCTCAGTGAGTGGGATATAGACAGGCTCAGTGAGTGGGATATAGACCGGCTCAGTGAGTGGGATATAGACAGGCTCAGTGAGTGGGATATAGAGCGGCTCAGTGAGTGGGATAGAGACAGGCTCAGTGAGTGGGATATAGACAGGCTCAATGAGTGGGATATAGACTGGCTCAGTGAGTGGGATATAGACTGGCTCAATGAGTGGGATATAGACAGGCTCAGTGAGTGGGATATAGACAGGCTCAGTGAGTGCGATATAGACCGGCTCAGTGTGTGGGATATAGACCAGCTCAGTGATTGGGATATAGACCGGCTCAGTGAGTGGGATATAGACAGGCTCAGTGAGTGGGATATAGACAGGCTCAGTGAGTGGGATATAGACAGGCTCAGTGAGTGGGATATAGACAGGCTCAGTGAGTGGGATATAGACCGGCTCAGTGAGTGGGATATAGACAGGCTCAGTGAGTGGGATATAGACCGGCTCAGTGACTGGGATAGAGACAGGCTCAGTGATGGGATATAGACAGGCTCAGTGAGTGGGATATAGACTGGCTCAGTGAGTGGGATATAGACAGGCTCAGTGAGTGGGATATAGACAGGCTCAGTGAGTGGGATATAGACCGGCTCAGTGTGTGGGATATAGACCAGCTCAGTGATTGGGATATAGACCGGCTCAGTGAGTGGGATATAGACCGGGTCAGTGAGTGGGATATAGACCGGCTCAGTGAGTGGGATATAGACCGGCTCAGTGAGTGGGATATAGACCGGCTCAGTGGGTGGGATATAGACAGGCTCACTAAGTGGGATATAGAGAGGCTCAGTGAGTGGGATATAGACAGGCTCAGTGAGTGGGATATAGACCGGCTCAGTGAGTGGGATATAGACCGGCTCAGTGAGTGGGATATAGACAGGCTCAGTGAGTGGGATATAGACAGGCTCAGTGAGTGGGATATAGACAGGCTCAGTGAGTGGGATATAGACCGGCTCAGTGAGTGGGATATAGACAGGCTCAGTGAGTGGGATATAGACAGGCTCAGTGAGTGGGATATAGACAGGCTCAGTGAGTGGGATATAGACAGGCTCAGTGAGTGGGATATAGACAGGCTCAGTGAGTGGGATATAGACAGGCTCAGTGAGTGGGATATAGAGCGGCTCAGTGAGTGAGATAGAGACAGGCTCAGTGAGTGGGATATAGACAGGCTCAGTGAGTGGGATATAGACTGGCTCAGTGAGTGGGATATAGACAGGCTGAATAAGTGGGATATAGACAGGCTCAGTGAGTGGGATATAGACAGGCTCAGTGAGTGCAATATAGACCGGCTCAGTGTGTGGGATATAGACCAGCACAGTGATTGGGATATAGACCGGCTCAGTGAGTGGGATATAGACTGGCTCAGTGAGTGGGATATAGACAGGCTCAGTGAGTGGGATATAGACCGGCTCAGTAAGTGGGATATAGACCGGCTCAGTGTGTGGGATATAGACCAGCTCAGTGATTGGGATATAGACCGGCTCAGTGATTGGGATATAGACCGGCTCAGTGAGTGGGATATAGACAGGTTCACTGATTGGGATATAGACCGGCTCAGTGAGTCGGATATAGACCGGCTCAGTGAGTGGGATATAGACCGGCTCAGTGAGTGGGATATAGACCGGCTCAGTGAGTGGGATATAGACCGGCTCAGTGAGTGGGATATAGACCGGCTCAGTGAGTGGGATATAGACCGGCTCAGTGAATGGGATATTGACAGGCTCAGTGAGTGGGATATAGACAGGCTCAGTGACTGGGATATAGACCGGCTCAGTGAGTGTGATATAGACAGGCTCAGTGAGTGGGATATAGACAGGCTCAGTGAGTGGGATATAGACAGGCTCAGTGAGTGGGATATAGACAGGCTCAGTGAGTGGGATATAGACAGGCTCAGTGAGCGGGATATAGACAGGCTCAGTGAGTGGGATATAGACAGGCTCAGTGAGTGGGATATAGACAGGCTCAGTGAGTGGGATATAGACCAGCTCAGTGAGTGGGATATAGACCGGCTCAGTGATTGGGATATAGACAGGCTCAGTGTGTGGGATATAGACCGGCTCAGTGACTGGGATATAGACCGGCTCAGTGAGTGGGATATAGACAGGCTCAGTGAGTGGGATATAGACCGGCTCAGTGAGTGGGATATAGACAGGCTCAGTGAGTGGTATATAGACAGGCTCAGTGAGTGGGATATAGACCGGCTCAGTGAGTGGGATATAGACAGGCTCAGTGAGTGGGATATAGACCGGCTCAGTGAGTGGGATATAGACCGGCTCAGTGAGTGGGATATAGACCGGCTAAGTGAGTGGGATATAGACAGTCTCAGTGAGTGGGATATAGACAGGCTCAGTGAGTGGGATATAGACAGGCTCAGTGAGTGGGATATAGACAGGCTCAGTGAGTGGGATATAGACAGGCTCAGTGAGTGGGATACAGACAGTCTCAGTGAGTGGGATATAGACCGCCTCAGTGAGTGGGATATAGACAGGCTCAGTGAGTGGGATATAGACTGGCTCAGTGAGTGGGATATAGACAGGCTCAATGAGTGGGATATAGACAGGCTCAGTGAGTGGGATATAGACAGGCTCAGTGAGTGCGATATAGACCGGCTCAGTGTGTGGGATATAGACCAGCTCAGTGATTGGGATATAGACCGGCTCAGTGAGTGGGATATAGACCGGCTCAGTGAGTGGGATATAGACAGGCTCAGTGAGTGGGATATAGACAGGCTCAGTGAGTGGGATATAGACAGGCTCAGTGAGTGGGATATAGACAGGCTCAGTGAGTGGGATATAGACCGGCTCAGTGAGTGGGATATAGACAGGCTCAGTGAGTGGGATATAGACCGGCTCAGTGACTGGGATAGAGACAGGCTCAGTGATGGGATATAGACAGGCTCAGTGAGTGGGATATAGACTGGCTCAGTGAGTGGGATATAGACAGGCTCAGTGAGTGGGATATAGACAGGCTCAGTGAGTGGGATATAGACCGGCTCAGTGTGTGGGATATAGACCAGCTCAGTGATTGGGATATAGACCGGCTCAGTGAGTGGGATATAGACCGGCTCAGTGAGTGGGATATAGACCGGCTCAGTGAGTGGGATATAGACCGGCTCAGTGAGTGGGATATAGACCGGCTCAGTGGGTGGGATATAGACAGGCTCAGTAAGTGGGATATAGAGAGGCTCAGTGAGTGGGATATAGACAGGCTCAGTGAGTGGGATATAGACCGGAGCAGTGAGTGGGATATAGACCGGCTCAGTGAGTGGGATATAGACAGGCTCAGTGAGTGGGATATAGACCGGCTCAGTGAGTGGGATATAGACAGGCTCAGTGAGTGGGATATAGACCGGCTCAGTGAGTGGGATATAGACAGGCTCAGTGAGTGGGATATAGACAGGCTCAGTGAGTGGGATATAGACAGGCTCAGTGAGTGGGATATAGACAGGCTCAGTGAGTGGGATATAGACAGGCTCAGTGAGTGGGATATAGACAGGCTCAGTGAGTGGGATATAGAGCGGCTCAGTGAGTGAGATAGAGACAGGCTCAGTGAGTGGGATATAGACAGGCTCAGTGAGTGGGATATAGACTGGCTCAGTGAGTGGGATATAGACAGGCTCAATAAGTGGGATATAGACAGGCTCAGTGAGTGGGATATAGACAGGCTCAGTGAGTGCAATATAGACCGGCTCAGTGTGTGGGATATAGACCAGCTCAGTGATTGGGATATAGACCGGCTCAATGAGTGGGATATAGATCGGCTCAGTGAGTGGGATATAGACAGGCTCAGTGAGTGGGATATAGACCGGCTCAGTGAGTGGGATATAGACCGGCTCAGTGTGTGGGATATAGACCAGCTCAGTGATTGGGATATAGACCGGCTCAGTGATTGGGATATAGACCGGCTCAGTGAGTGGGATATAGACAGGTTCACTGATTGGGATATAGACCGGCTCAGTGAGTCGGATATAGACCGGCTCAGTGAGTGGGATATAGACCGGCTCAGTGAGTGGGATATAGACCGGCTCAGTGAGTGGGATATAGACCGGCTCAGTGAGTGGGATATAGACCGGCTCAGTGAGTGGGATATAGACCGGCTCAGTGAATGGGATATTGACAGGCTCAGTGAGTGGGATATAGACAGGCTCAGTGACTGGGATATAGACCGGCTCAGTGAGTGGGATATAGACAGGCTCAGTGAGTGGGATATAGACAGGCTCAGTGAGTGGGATATAGACAGGCTCAGTGAGTGGGATATAGACAGGCTCAGTGAGTGGGATATAGACAGGCTCAGTGAGCGGGATATAGACAGGCTCAGTGAGTGGGATATAGACAGGCTCAGTGAGTGGGATATAGACAGGCTCAGTGAGTGGGATATAGACCAGCTCAGTGAGTGGGATATAGACCGGCTCAGTGATTGGGATATAGACAGGCTCAGTGTGTGGGATATAGACCGGCTCAGTGACTGGGATATAGACCGGCTCAGTGAGTGGGATATAGACAGGCTCAGTGAGTGGGATATAGACCGGCTCAGTGAGTGGGATATAGACAGGCTCAGTGAGTGGTATATAGACAGGCTCAGTGAGTGGGATATAGACCGGCTCAGTGAGTGGGATATAGACAGGCTCAGTGAGTGGGATATAGACCGGCTCAGTGAGTGGGATATAGACCGGCTCAGTGAGTGGGATATAGACCGGCTAAGTGAGTGGGATATAGACAGTCTCAGTGAGTGGGATATAGACAGGCTCAGTGAGTGGGATATAGACAGGCTCAGTGAGTGGGATATAGACAGGCTCAGTGAGTGGGATATAGACAGGCTCAGTGAGTGGGATACAGACAGTCTCAGTGAGTGGGATATAGACCGCCTCAGTGAGTGGGATATAGACAGGCTCAGTGAGTGGGATATAGACAGGCTCAGTGAGTGGGATATAGACCGGCTCAGTGAGTGGGATATAGACCGGCTCAGTGAGTGGGATATAGACAGTCTCAGTGAGTGGGATACAGACAGGCTCAGTGAGTGGGATACAGACAGGGTCAGTGAGTGGGATATAGACCGGCTCAGTGAGTGGGATATAGACCGGCTCAGTGAGTGGGATATAGACCGGCTCAGTGAGTGAGATGTCGACAGGCTCAGTGAGTGGGATGTAGACCGGCTCAGTGAGTGGGATATAGACCGGCTCAGTGAGTGGGATATAGACCGGCTCAGTGAGTGGGATATAGACAGTCTCAGAGAGTGGGATATAGACAGGCTCAGAGAGTGGGATATAGACAGGCTCAGTGAGTGGGATATAGACAGGCTCAGTGAGTGGGATATAGACAGGCTCAGTGAGTGGGATATAGACCGGCTCAGTGAGTGGGATATACACCGGCTCAGTGAGTGGGATATAGACAGGCTCAGTGAGTGGGATATAGACAGGCTCAGTGAGTGGGATATAGACCGGCTCAGTGAGTGGGATATAGACCGGCTCAGTGAGTGGGATATAGACAGGCTCAGTGAGTGGGATATAGACAGGCTCAGTGAGTGGGATATAGACAGGCTCAGTGAGTGGGATATAGACCGGCTAAGTGAGTGGGATATAGACAGGCTCAGTGAGTGGGATATAGACAGGCTCAGAGAGTGGGATATAGACAGGCTCAGTGAGTGGGATATAGACCGGCTCAGTGAGTGGGATATAGACCGGCTCAGTGAGTGGGATATAGATCGGCTCAGTGAATGGGATATTGACCGGCTCAGTGAGTAGGATATAGACTGGCTCAGTGAGTGGGATATAGACAGGCTCAGTGAGTGGGATATAGACAGGCTCAGTGAGTGGGATATAGACCGGCTCAGTGAGTGGGATATAGACCGGCTCAGTGAGTGCGATATAGACAGGCTCAGTGAGTGGGATATAGACTGGCTCAGTGAGTGGGATATAGACTGGCTCAGTGAGTGGGATACAGACAGTCTCAGTGAGTGGGATACAGACAGGCTCAGTGAGTGGGATATAGACCGGCTCAGTGAGTGGGATATAGACCGGCTCAGTGAGTGGGATATAGACCGGCTCAGTGAGTGAGATGTCGACAGGCTCATTGAGTGGGATATAGACCGGCTCAGTGAGTGGGATATAGACCGGCTCAGTGTGTGGGATATAGACCGGCTCAGTGAGTGGGATATAGACAGGCTCAGTGAGTGGGATATAGACAGGCTCAGTGAGTGGGATATAGACAGGCTCAGTGAGTGGGATATAGACAGGCTCAGTGAGTGGGATACAGACAGGCTCAGTGAGTGGGATACAGACCGGCTCAGTGAGTGGTATATAGACAGGCTCAGTGAGTGGGATACAGACAGGCTCAGTGAGTGGGATACAGACAGGCTCAGTGAATGGGATATAGACATGCTCAGTGAGTGGGATATAGACCGGCTCAGTGAGTGGGATATAGATCGGCTCAGTGAGTGGGATATAGACCGGCTCAGTGAGTGGGGTATAGACCGGCTCAGTGAGTGGGATATAGACAGGCTCAGTCAGTGGGATATAGACAGGCTCAGTGAGTGGGATATAGACAGGCTCAGTGAGTGGGATATAGACAGGCTCAGTGAGTGGGATACAGACAGGCTCAGTGAGTGGGATATAGACTGGCTCAGTGAGTGGGATATGGACTGGATCAGTGAGTGGGATATAGACAGGCTCAGTGAGTGGGATATAGACAGGCTCAGTGAGTGGGAAATAGACAGGCTCAGTGAGTGGGATATAGACAGGCTCAGTGAGTGGGATATAGACAGGCTCAGTGATTGGGATATAGACAGGCTCAGCGAGTGGGATATAGACCGGCTCAGTGAGTGGGATATAGACAGGCTCAGTGAGTGGGATATAGACCGGCTCAGTGAGTGGGATATAGACCGGATCAGTGAGTGGGAGATAGACCGGCTCAGTGAGTGGGATATAGACCGGCTCAGTGAGTGGGATATAGACAGGCTCAGTGAGTGGGATATAAACCGGCTCAGTTTGTGGGATATAGACAGGCTCAGTGAGTGGGATATAGACGGGCTCAGTGAGTGGGATATAGACGGGCTCAGTGAGTGGGATATAGACCGGCTCAGTGAGTGGGATATAGACAGGCTCAGTGAGTGGGATATAGACAGGCTCAGTGAGTGGGATATAGACAGGCTCAGTGAGTGGGATATAGACCGGCTCAGTGAGTGGGATATAGACAGGCTCAGTGAGTGGGATATAGACAGGCTCAGTGAGTGGGATATAGACAGGCTCAGTGAGTGGGATATAGACCGGCTCAGTGAGTGGGATACAGACCGGCTCAGTGAGTGGGATATAGACAGGCTCAGTGAGTGGGATATAGACTGGCTCAGTGAGTGGGATATAGACAGGCTCAGTGAGTGGGATATAGACAGTCTCAGTGAGTGGGATACAGACAGGCTCAGTGAGTGGGATATAGACAGGCTCAGTGAGTGGGATATAGACCGGCTCAGTGAGTGGGATATAGACCGGCTCAGTGAGTGAGATGTCGACAGGCTCAGTGAGTGGGATATAGACCGGCTCAGTGAGTGGGATATAGACCGGCTCAGTGAGTGGTCTATAGTCCGGCTCAGTGAGTGGGATATAGACCGGCTCAGTGAGTGGGATATAGACAGGCTCAGTGAGTGGGATATAGACAGGCTCAGTGAGTGGGATATAGACAGGCTCAGTGAGTGGGATACAGACAGGCTCAGTGAGTGGGATATAGACAGGCTCAGGGATACAGACAGGCTCAGTGAGTGGGATACAGACAGGCTCAGTGAGTGGGATATAGACAGGCTCAGTGAGTGGGATATAGACCGGCTCAGTGAGTGGGATATAGACCGGCTCAGTGAGTGGGGTATAGACAGGCTCAGTGATTGGGATATAGACAGGCTCAGTGAGTGGGATATAGACAGGCTCAGTGAGTGGGATATAGACCGGCTCAGTGAGTGGGATACAGACAGGCTCAGTGAGTGGGATATAGACTGGCTCAGTGAGTGGGATATAGACCGGCTCAGTGAGTGGGATATAGACAGGCTCAGTGAGTGGGATATAGACCGGCTCAGTGAGTGGGATATAGACCGGCTCAGTGAGTGGGATATAGACCGGCTCAGTGAGTGGGATATAGACAGTCTCGGTGAGTGGGATATAGACAGGCTCAGTGAGTGGGATATAGACAGGCTCAGTGAGTGGGATATAGACAGGCTCAGTGAGTGGGATATAGACAGGCTCAGTGAGTGGGATACAGACAGTCTCAGTGAGTGGGATATAGACCGCCTCAGTGAGTGGGATATAGACAGGCTCAGTGAGTGGGATATAGACAGGCTCAGTGAGTGGGATATAGACCGGCTCAGTGAGTGGGATATAGACCGGCTCAGTGAGTGGGATACAGACAGGCTCAGTGAGTGGGATACAGACAGGCTCAGTGAGTGGGATATAGACCGGCTCAGTGTGTGGGATATAGACCGGCTCAGTGAGTGAGATGTCGACAGGCTCAGTGAGTGGGATGTAGACCGGCTCAGTGAGTGGGATGTAGACCGGCTCAGTGAGTGGGATATAGACCGGCTCAGTGAGTGGGATATAGACAGGCTCAGAGAGTGGGATATAGACAGGCTCAGAGAGTGGGATATAGACAGGCTCAGTGAGTGGGATATAGACAGGCTCAGTGAGTGGGATATAGACAGGCTCAGTGAGTGGGATATAGACCGGCTCAGTGAGTGGAATATAGACCGGCGCAGTGAGTGGGATATAGACAGTCTCAGTGAGTGGGATATAGACGGGCTCAGTGAGTGGGATATAGACCGGCTCAGTGAGTGGGATATAGACCGGCTCAGTGAGTGGGATATAGACAGGCTCAGTGAGTGGGATATAGACAGGCTCAGTGAGTGGGATATAGACAGGCTCAGTGAGTGGGATATAGACCGGCTAAGTGAGTGGGATATAGACAGGCTCAGTGAGTGGGATATAGACAGGCTCAGAGAGTGGGATATAGACAGGCTCAGTGAGTGGGATATAGACCGGCTCAGTGAGTGGGATATAGACCGGCTCAGTGAGTGGGATATAGATCGGCTCAGTGAATGGGATATTGACCGGCTCAGTGAGTAGGATATAGACTGGCTCAGTGAGTGGGATATAGACAGGCTCAGTGAGTGGGATATAGACAGGCTCAGTGAGTGGGATATAGACCGGCTCAGTGAGTGGGATATAGACCGGCTCAGTGAGTGCGATATAGACAGGCTCAGTGAGTGGGATATAGACTGGCTCAGTGAGTGGGATATAGACTGGCTCAGTGAGTGGGATACAGACAGTCTCAGTGAGTGGGATACAGACAGGCTCAGTGAGTGGGATATAGACCGGCTCAGTGAGTGGGATATAGACCGGCTCAGTGAGTGGGATATAGACCGGCTCAGTGAGTGAGATGTCGACAGGCTCATTGAGTGGGATATAGACCGGCTCAGTGAGTGGGATATAGACCGGCTCAGTGAGTGGGATATAGACCGGCTCAGTGAGTGGGATATAGACAGGCTCAGTGAGTGGGATATAGACAGGCTCAGTGAGTGGGATATAGACAGGCTCAGTGAGTGGGATATAGACAGGCTCAGTGAGTGGGATACAGACAGGCTCAGTGAGTGGGATACAGACCGGCTCAGTGAGTGGTATATAGACAGGCTCAGTGAGTGGGATACAGACAGGCTCAGTGAGTGGGATACAGACAGGCTCAGTGAATGGGATATAGACATGCTCAGTGAGTGGGATATAGACCGGCTCAGTGAGTGGGATATAGACCGGCTCAGTGAGTGGGATATAGACCGGCTCAGTGAGTGGGGTATAGACCGGCTCAGTGAGTGGGATATAGACAGGCTCAGTGAGTGGGATATAGACAGGCTCAGTGAGTGGGATATAGACAGGCTCAGTGAGTGGGATACAGACAGGCTCAGTGAGTGGGATATAGACTGGCTCAGTGAGTGGGATATGGACTGGATCAGTGAGTGGGATATAGACAGGCTCAGTGAGTGGGATATAGACAGGCTCAGTGATTGGGAAATAGACAGGCTCAGTGAGTGGGATATAGACAGGCTCAGTGAGTGGGATATAGACAGGCTCAGTGATTGGGATATAGACAGGCTCAGTGAGTGGGATATAGACCGGCTCAGTGAGTGGGATATAGACAGGCTCAGTGAGTGGGATATAGACTGGCTCAGTGAGTGGGATATAGACCGGATCAGTGAGTGGGAGATAGACCGGCTCAGTGAGTGGGATATAGACCGGCTCAGTGAGTGGGATATAGACAGGCTCAGTGAGTGGGATATAGACCGGCTCAGTTTGTGGGATATAGACAGGCTCAGTGAGTGGGATATAGACGGGCTCAGTGAGTGGGATATAGACGGGCTCAGTGAGTGGGATATAGACAGGCTCAGTGAGTGGGATATAGACAGGCTCAGTGAGTGGGATATAGACAGGCTCAGTGAGTGGGATATAGACAGGCTCAGTGAGTGGGATATAGACCGGCTCAGTGAGTGGGATATAGACAGGCTCAGTGAGTGGGATATAGACAGGCTCAGTGAGTGGGATATAGACAGGCTCAGTGAGTGGGATATAGACCGGCTCAGTGAGTGGGATACAGACCGGCTCAGTGAGTGGGATATAGACAGGCTCAGTGAGTGGGATATAGACTGGCTCAGTGAGTGGGATATAGACAGGCTCAGTGAGTGGGATATAGACAGTCTCAGTGAGTGGGATACAGACAGGCTCAGTGAGTAGGATATAGACAGGCTCAGTGAGTGGGATATAGACCGGCTCAGTGAGTGGGATATAGACCGGCTCAGTGAGTGAGATGTCGACAGGCTCAGTGAGTGGGATATAGACCGGCTCAGTGAGTGGGATATAGACCGGCTCAGTGAGTGGTCTATAGACCGGCTCAGTGAGTGGGATATAGACCGGCTCAGTGAGTGGGATATAGACAGGCTCAGTGAGTGGGATATAGACAGGCTCAGTGAGTGGGATATAGACAGGCTCAGTGAGTGGGATATAGACAGGCTCAGTGAGTGGGATACAGACAGGCTCAGTGAGTGGGATATAGACAGGCTCAGGGATACAGACAGGCTCAGTGAGTGGGATACAGACAGGCTCAGTGAGTGGGATATAGACAGGCTCAGTGAGTGGGATATAGACCGGCTCAGTGAGTGGGATATAGACCGGCTCAGTGAGTGGGGTATAGACAGGCTCAGTGATTGGGATATAGACAGGCTCAGTGAGTGGGATATAGACAGGCTCAGTGAGTGGGATATAGACCGGCTCAGTGAGTGGGATACAGACAGGCTCAGTGAGTGGGATATAGATTGGCTCAGTGAGTGGGATATGGACTGGATCAGTGAGTGGGATATAGACAGGCTCAGTGAGTGGGATATAGACAGGCTCAGTGAGTGGGATATAGACAGGCTCAGTGAGTGGGATATAGACCGGCTCAGTGAGTGGGATATAGACCGGCTCAGTGAGTGGGATATAGACAGGCTCAGTGAGTGGGATATAGACAGGCTCAGTGAGTGGGATATAGACCGGCTCAGTGAGTGGGATATAGACCGGCTCAGTGAGTGGGATATAGACAGGCTCAGTGAGTGGGATATAGACAGGCTCAGTGAGTGGGATATAGACAGGCTCAGTGAGTGGGATATAGACCGGCTAAGTGAGTGGGATATAGTCAGGCTCAGTGAGTGGGATATAGACAGGCTCAGAGAGTGGGATATAGACAGGCTCAGTGAGTGGGATATAGACCGGCTCAGTGAGTGGGATATAGACCGGCTCAGTGAGTGGGATATAGATCGGCTCAGTGAATGGGATATTGACCGGCTCAGTGAGTAGGATATAGACTGGCTCAGTGAGTGGGATATAGACAGGCTCAGTGAGTGGGATATAGACAGGCTCAGTGAGTGGGATATAGACCGGCTCAGTGAGTGGGATATAGACCGGCTCAGTGAGTGCGATATAGACAGGCTCAGTGAGTGGGATATAGACTGGCTCAGTGAGTGGGATATAGACTGGCTCAGTGAGTGGGATACAGACAGTCTCAGTGAGTGGGATACAGACAGGCTCAGTGAATGGGATATAGACATGCTCAGTGAGTGGGATATAGACCGGCTCAGTGAGTGGGATATAGATCGGCTCAGTGAGTGGGATATAGACCGGCTCAGTGAGTGGGGTATAGACCGGCTCAGTGAGTGGCATATAGACAGGCTCAGTGAGTGGGATATAGACAGGCTCAGTGAGTGGGATATAGACAGGCTCAGTGAGTGGGATATAGACAGGCTCAGTGAGTGGGATACAGACAGGCTCAGTGAGTGGGATATAGACTGGCTCAGTGAGTGGGATATGGACTGGATCAGTGAGTGGGATATAGACAGGCTCAGTGAGTGGGATATAGACAGGCTCAGTGAGTGGGAAATAGACAGGCTCAGTGAGTGGGATATAGACAGGCTCAGTGAGTGGGATATAGACAGGCTCAGTGATTGGGATATAGACAGGCTCAGCGAGTGGGATATAGACCGGCTCAGTGAGTGGGATATAGACAGGCTCAGTGAGTGGGATATAGACTGGCTCAGTGAGTGGGATATAGACCGGATCAGTGAGTGGGAGATAGACCGGCTCAGTGAGTGGGATATAGACCGGCTCAGTGAGTGGGATATAGACAGGCTCAGTGAGTGGGATATAAACCGGCTCAGTTTGTGGGATATAGACAGGCTCAGTGAGTGGGATATAGACGGGCTCAGTGAGTGGGATATAGACGGGCTCAGTGAGTGGGATATAGACCGGCTCAGTGAGTGGGATATAGACAGGCTCAGTGAGTGGGATATAGACAGGCTCAGTGAGTGGGATATAGACCGGCTCAGTGAGTGGGATATAGACAGTCTCAGTGAGTGGGATATAGACAGGCTCAGTGAGTGGGATATAGACAGGCTCAGTGAGTGGGATATAGACCGGCTCAGTGAGTGGGATACAGACCGGCTCAGTGAGTGGGATATAGACAGGCTCAGTGAGTGGGATATAGACTGGCTCAGAGAGTGGGATATAGACAGGCTCAGTGAGTGGGATATAGACAGTCTCAGTGAGTGGGATACAGACAGGCTCAGTGAGTGGGATATAGACAGGCTCAGTGAGTGGGATATAGACCGGCTCAGTGAGTGGGATATAGACCGGCTCAGTGAGTGAGATGTCGACAGGCTCAGTGAGTGGGATATAGACCGGCTCAGTGAGTGGGATATAGACCGGCTCAGTGAGTGGTCTATAGTCCGGCTCAGTGAGTGGGATATAGACCGGCTCAGTGAGTGGGATATAGACAGGCTCAGTGAGTGGGATATAGACAGGCTCAGTGAGTGGGATATAGACAGGCTCAGTGAGTGGGATACAGACAGGCTCAGTGAGTGGGATATAGACAGGCTCAGGGATACAGACAGGCTCAGTGAGTGGGATACAGACAGGCTCAGTGAGTGGGATATAGACAGGCTCAGTGAGTGGGATATAGACCGGCTCAGTGAGTGGGATATAGACCGGCTCAGTGAGTGGGGTATAGACAGGCTCAGTGATTGGGATATAGACAGGCTCAGTGAGTGGGATATAGACAGGCTCAGTGAGTGGGATATAGACCGGCTCAGTGAGTGGGATACAGACAGGCTCAGTGAGTGGGATATAGACTGGCTCAGTGAGTGGGATATAGACCGGCTCAGTGAGTGGGATATAGACAGGCTCAGTGAGTGGGATATAGACCGGCTCAGTGAGTGGGATATAGACCGGCTCAGTGAGTGGGATATAGACCGGCTCAGTGAGTGGGATATAGACAGTCTCGGTGAGTGGGATATAGACAGGCTCAGTGAGTGGGATATAGACAGGCTCAGTGAGTGGGATATAGACAGGCTCAGTGAGTGGGATATAGACAGGCTCAGTGAGTGGGATACAGACAGTCTCAGTGAGTGGGATATAGACCGCCTCAGTGAGTGGGATATAGACAGGCTCAGTGAGTGGGATATAGACAGGCTCAGTGAGTGGGATATAGACCGCCTCAGTGAGTGGGATATAGACCGGCTCAGTGAGTGGGATACAGACAGGCTCAGTGAGTGGGATACAGACAGGCTCAGTGAGTGGGATATAGACCGGCTCAGTGTGTGGGATATAGACCGGCTCAGTGAGTGAGATGTCGACAGGCTCAGTGAGTGGGATGTAGACCGGCTCAGTGAGTGTGATGTAGACCGGCTCAGTGAGTGGGATATAGACCGGCTCAGTGAGTGGGATATAGACAGGCTCAGAGAGTGGGATATAGACAGGCTCAGAGAGTGGGATATAGACAGGCTCAGTGAGTGGGATATAGACAGGCTCAGTGAGTGGGATATAGACAGGCTCAGTGAGTGGGATATAGACCGGCTCAGTGAGTGGGATATAGACCGGCTCAGTGAGTGGGATATAGACAGGCTCAGTGAGTGGGATATAGACGGGCTCAGTGAGTGGGATATAGACCGGCTCAGTGAGTGGGATATAGACCGGCTCAGTGAGTGGGATATAGACAGGCTCAGTGAGTGGGATATAGACAGGCTCAGTGAGTGGGATATAGACAGGCTCAGTGAGTGGGATATAGACCGGCTAAGTGAGTGGGATATAGACAGGCTCAGTGAGTGGGATATAGACAGGCTCAGAGAGTGGGATATAGACAGGCTCAGTGAGTGGGATATAGACCAGCTCAGTGAGTGGGATATAGACCGGCTCAGTGAGTGGGATATAGATCGGCTCAGTGAATGGGATATTGACCGGCTCAGTGAGTAGGATATAGACTGGCTCAGTGAGTGGGATATAGACAGGCTCAGTGAGTGGGATATAGACAGGCTCAGTGAGTGGGATATAGACCGGCTCAGTGAGTGGGATATAGACCGGCTCAGTGAGTGCGATATAGACAGGCTCAGTGAGTGGGATATAGACTGGCTCAGTGAGTGGGATATAGACTGGCTCAGTGAGTGGGATACAGACAGTCTCAGTGAGTGGGATACAGACAGGCTCAGTGAGTGGGATATAGACCGGCTCAGTGAGTGGGATATAGACCGGCTCAGTGAGTGGGATATAGACCGGCTCAGTGAGTGAGATGTCGACAGGCTCATTGAGTGGGATATAGACCGGCTCAGTGAGTGGGATATAGACCGGCTCAGTGAGTGGGATATAGACCGGCTCAGTGAGTGGGATATAGACAGGCTCAGTGAGTGGGATATAGACAGGCTCAGTGAGTGGGATATAGACAGGCTCAGTGAGTGGGATATAGACAGGCTCAGTGAGTGGGATACAGACAGGCTCAGTGAGTGGGATACAGACCGGCTCAGTGAGTGGTATATAGACAGGCTCAGTGAGTGGGATACAGACAGGCTCAGTGAATGGGATATAGACATGCTCAGTGAGTGGGATATAGACCGGCTCAGTGAGTGGGATATAGACCGGCTCAGTGAGTGGGATATAGACCGGCTCAGTGAGTGGGGTATAGACCGGCTCAGTGAGTGGGATATAGACAGGCTCAGTGAGTGGGATATAGACAGGCTCAGTGAGTGGGATATAGACAGGCTCAGTGAGTGGGATACAGACAGGCTCAGTGAGTGGGATATAGACTGGCTCAGTGAGTGGGATATGGACTGGATCAGTGAGTGGGATATAGACAGGCTCAGTGAGTGGGATATAGACAGGCTCAGTGATTGGGAAATAGACAGGCTCAGTGAGTGGGATATAGACAGGCTCAGTGAGTGGGATATAGACAGGCTCAGTGATTGGGATATAGACAGGCTCAGTGAGTGGGATATAGACCGGCTCAGTGAGTGGGATATAGACAGGCTCAGTGAGTGGGATATAGACTGGCTCAGTGAGTGGGATATAGACCGGATCAGTGAGTGGGAGATAGACCGGCTCAGTGAGTGGGATATAGACCGGCTCAGTGAGTGGGATATAGACAGGCTCAGTGAGTGGGATATAGACCGGCTCAGTTTGTGGGATATAGACAGGCTCAGTGAGTGGGATATAGACGGGCTCAGTGAGTGGGATATAGACGGGCTCAGTGAGTGGGATATAGACCGGCTCAGTGAGTGGGATATAGACAGGCTCAGTGAGTGGGATATAGACAGGCTCAGTGAGTGGGATATAGACAGGCTCAGTGAGTGGGATATAGACCGGCTCAGTGAGTGGGATATAGACAGGCTCAGTGAGTGGGATATAGACAGGCTCAGTGAGTGGGATATAGACAGGCTCAGTGAGTGGGATATAGACCGGCTCAGTGAGTGGGATACAGACCGGCTCAGTGAGTGGGATATAGACAGGCTCAGTGAGTGGGATATAGACTGGCTCAGTGAGTGGGATATAGACAGGCTCAGTGAGTGGGATATAGACAGTCTCAGTGAGTGGGATACAGACAGGCTCAGTGAGTAGGATATAGACAGGCTCAGTGAGTGGGATATAGACCGGCTCAGTGAGTGGGATATAGACCGGCTCAGTGAGTGAGATGTCGACAGGCTCAGTGAGTGGGATATAGACCGGCTCAGTGAGTGGGATATAGACCGGCTCAGTGAGTGGTCTATAGACCGGCTCAGTGAGTGGGATATAGACCGGCTCAGTGAGTGGGATATAGACAGGCTCAGTGAGTGGGATATAGACAGGCTCAGTGAGTGGGATATAGACAGGCTCAGTGAGTGGGATATAGACAGGCTCAGTGAGTGGGATACAGACAGGCTCAGTGAGTGGGATATAGACAGGCTCAGGGATACAGACAGGCTCAGTGAGTGGGATACAGACAGGCTCAGTGAGTGGGATATAGACAGGCTCAGTGAGTGGGATATAGACCGGCTCAGTGAGTGGGATATAGACCGGCTCAGTGAGTGGGGTATAGACAGGCTCAGTGATTGGGATATAGACAGGCTCAGTGAGTGGGATATAGACAGGCTCAGTGAGTGGGATATAGACCGGCTCAGTGAGTGGGATACAGACAGGCTCAGTGAGTGGGATATAGATTGGCTCAGTGAGTGGGATATGGACTGGATCAGTGAGTGGGATATAGACAGGCTCAGTGAGTGGGATATAGACAGGCTCAGTGAGTGGGATATAGACAGGCTCAGTGAGTGGGATATAGACCGGCTCAGTGAGTGGGATATAGACCGGCTCAGTGAGTGGGATATAGACAGGCTCAGTGAGTGGGATATAGACAGGCTCAGTGAGTGGGATATAGACCGGCTCAGTGAGTGGGATATAGACCGGCTCAGTGAGTGGGATATAGACAGGCTCAGTGAGTGGGATATAGACAGGCTCAGTGAGTGGGATATAGACAGGCTCAGTGAGTGGGATATAGACCGGCTAAGTGAGTGGGATATAGACAGGCTCAGTGAGTGGGATATAGACAGGCTCAGAGAGTGGGATATAGACAGGCTCAGTGAGTGGGATATAGACCGGCTCAGTGAGTGGGATATAGACCGGCTCAGTGAGTGGGATATAGATCGGCTCAGTGAATGGGATATTGACCGGCTCAGTGAGTAGGATATAGACTGGCTCAGTGAGTGGGATATAGACAGGCTCAGTGAGTGGGATATAGACAGGCTCAGTGAGTGGCATATAGACCGGCTCAGTGAGTGGGATATAGACCGGCTCAGTGAGTGCGATATAGACAGGCTCAGTGAGTGGGATATAGACTGGCTCAGTGAGTGGGATATAGACTGGCTCAGTGAGTGGGATACAGACAGTCTCAGTGAGTGGGATACAGACAGGCTCAGTGAGTGGGATATAGACCGGCTCAGTGAGTGGGATATAGACCGGCTCAGTGAGTGGGATATAGACCGGCTCAGTGAGTGAGATGTCGACAGGCTCATTGAGTGGGATATAGACCGGCTCAGTGAGTGGGATATAGACCGGCTCAGTGAGTGGGATATAGACCGGCTCAGTGAGTGGGATATAGACAGGCTCAGTGAGTGGGATATAGACCGGCTCAGTGAGTGGGATATAGACAGGCTCAGTGAGTGGGATATAGACAGGCTCAGTGAGGGGGATACAGACAGGCTCAGTGAGTGGGATACAGACCGGCTCAGTGAGTGGTATATAGACAGGTTCAGTGAGTGGGATACAGACAGGCTCAGTGAGTGGGATACAGACAGGCACAGTGAATGGGATATAGACATGCTCAGTGAGTGGGATATAGACCGGCTCAGTGAGTGGGATATAGACCGGCTCAGTGAGTGGGTTATAGACCGGCTCAGTGAGTGGGATATAGACAGGCTCAGTGAGTGGGATATAGACAGGCTCAGTGAGTGGGATATAGACAGGCTCAGTGAGTGGGATACGGACAGGCTCAGTGAGTGGGATATAGACTTGCTCAGTGAGTGGGATATGGACTGGATCAGTGAGTGGGATATAGACAGGCTCAGTGAGTGGGATATAGACAGGCTCAGTGAGTGGGAAATAGACAGGCTCAGTGAGTGGGATATAGACAGGCTCAGTGTATGGGATATAGACAGGCTCAGTGATTGGGATATAGACAGGCTCAGTGAGTGGGATATAGACCGGCTCAGTGAGTGGGATATAGACAGGCTCAGTGAGTGGGATATAGACTGGCTCAGTGAGTGGGATATAGACCGGATCAGTGAGTGGGAGATAGACCGGCTCAGTGAGTGGGATATAGACCGGCTCAGTGAGTGGGATATAGACAGGCTCAGTGAGTGGGATATAGACCGGCTCAGTTTGTGGGATATAGACAGGCTCAGTGAGTGGGATATAGACGGGCTCAGTGAGTGGGATATAGACGGGCTCAGTGAGTGGGATATAGACGGGCTCAGTGAGTGGGATATAGACAGGCTCAGTGAGTGGGATATAGACCGGCTCAGTGAGTGGGATATAGACAGGCTCAGTGAGTGGGATATAGACAGGCTCAGTGAGTGGGATATAGACAGGCTCAGTGAGTGGGATATAGACCGGCTCAGTGAGTGGGATACAGACCGGCTCAGTGAGTGGGATATAGACAGGCTCAGTGAGTTGGATATAGACTGGCTCAGTGAGTGGGATATAGACAGGCTCAGTGAGTGGGATATAGACAGTCTCAGTGAGTGGGATACAGACAGGCTCAGTGAGTAGGATATAGACAGGCTCAGTGAGTGGGATATAGACCGGCTCAGTGAGTGGGATATAGACCGGCTCAGTGAGTGAGATGTCGACAGGCTCAGTGAGTGTGATATAGACCGGCTCAGTGAGTGGGATATAGACCGGCTCAGTGAGTGGTCTATAGACCGGCTCAGTGAGTGGGATATAGACCGGCTCAGTGAGTGGGATATAGACAGGCTCAGTGAGTGGGATATAGACAGGCTCAGTGAGTGGGATATAGACAGGCTCAGTGAGTGGGATATAGACAGGCTTAGTGAGTGGGATACAGACAGGCTCAGTGAGTGGGATATAGACAGGCTCAGGGATACAGACAGGCTCAGTGAGTGGGATACAGACAGGCTCAGTGAGTGGGATATAGACAGGCTCAGTGAGTGGGATATAGATCGGCTCAGTGAGTGGGATATAGACCGGCTCAGTGAGTGGGGTATAGACAGGCTCAGTGATTGGGATATAGACAGGCTCAGTGAGTGGGATATAGACAGGCTCAGTGAGTGGGATATAGACCGGCTCAGTGAGTGGGATACAGACAGGCTCAGTGAGTGGGATATAGACTGGCTCAGTGAGTGGGATATGGACTGGATCAGTGAGTGGGATATAGACAGGCTCAGTGAGTGGGATATAGACAGGCTCAGTGAGTGGGAAATAGACAGGCTCAGTGAGTGGGATATAGACAGGCTCAGTGAGTGGGATATAGACCGGCTCAGTGATTGGGATATAGACAGGCTCAGTGAGTGGGATATAGACCGGCTCAGTGAGTGGGATATAGACAGGCTCAGTGAGTGGGATATAGACCGGCTCAGTGAGTGGGATATAGACCGGATCAGTGAGTGGGATATAGACCGGCTCAGTGAGTGGGATATAGACCGGCTCAGTGAGTGGGATATAGACCGGCTCAGTGAGTGGGATATAGACCGGCTCAGTGAATGGGATATAGACAGGCTCAGTAAGTGGGACATAGACAGGCTCAGTGAGTGGGATATAGACAGGCTCAGTGAGTGGGATATAGACAGGCTCAGTGAGTGGGATATAGACAGGCTCAGTGAGTGGGATATAGACAGGCTCAGTGAGTGGGATATAGACAGGCTCAGTGAGTGGGATATAGACAGGCTCAGTGAGCGGGATATAGACCGGCTCAGTGAGTGGGATATAGACAGGCTCAGTGAGTGGGATATAGAAAGGCTCAGTGAGTGGGATATAGACAGGCTCAGAGAGTGGGATATGGACTGGCTCAGTGAGTGGGATATAGACAGGCTCAGTGAGTGGGATATAGACAGGCTCAGTGAGTGGGATATAGACCGGCTCAGTGAGTGGGATATAGACAGGCTCAGTGAGTGGGATATAGACAGGCTCAGTGAGTGGGATATAGACAGGCTCAGTGAGTGGGATATAGACAGGCTCAGTGAGTGAGATATAGACAGACTCAGTGAGTGGGATATAGACAGGCTCAGTGAGTGGGATATAGACAGGCTCAGTGAGTGGGATATAGACAGGCTCAGTGAGTGGGATATAGACAGGCTCAGGGAGTGCGATATAGACAGGCTCAGTGAGTGGGATATAGACCGGCTCAGTGAGTGTGATATAGACAGGCTCAGTGAGTGGGATATAGACAGGCTCAGTGAGTGGTATATAGACAGGCTCAGTGAGTGGGATATAGACAGGCTCAGTGAGTGGGATATAGACCGGCTCAGTGAGTGGGATATAGATAGGCTCAGTGAGTGGGATATAGACAGGCTCAGTGAGTGGGATATAGACAGGCTCAGTGAGTGGGATATAGACAGGCTCAGTGAGTGGGATATAGACCGGCTCAGTGAGTGGGATATAGACCGGCTCAGTGAGTGGGATATAGACCGGCTCAGTGACTGGGATAGAGACAGGCTCAGTGAGTGGGATATAGACAGGCTCAGTGAGTGGCATATAGACTGGCTCAGTGAGTGGGATATAGACAGGCTCAGTGAGTGGGATATAGACATGCTCAGTGAGTGGGATATAGACCGGCTCAGTGTGTGGGATATAGACCAGCTCAATGATTGGGATATAGACCGGCTCAGTGAGTGGGATATAGACCGGCTCAGTGAGTGGGATATAGACCGGCTCAGTGAGTGGGATATAGACCGGCTCAGTGAGTGGGATATAGACAGGCTCAGTGAGTGGGATATAGACAGGCTCAGTGAGTGGGATGTAGACAGGCTCAGTGAGTGGGATATAGACAGGCTCAGTGAGTGGGATATAGACAGGATCAGTGAGTGGGATATAGACAGGCTCAGTGAGTGGGATATAGACAGGCTCAGTGAGTGGGATATAGACCGGCTCAGTGAGTGGGATATAGACCGGCTCAGTGAGTGGGATATAGACAGGCTCAGTGAGTGGGATATAGACAGGCTCAGTGAGTGGTATATAGACGGGCTCAGTGAGTGGGATATAGACAGGCTCAGTGAGTGGGATATAGACAGGCTCAGTGAGTGGGATATAGACAGGCTCAGTGAGTGGGATATAGACAGGCTCAGTGAGTGGGATATAGACCGGCTCAGTGAGTGGGATAAAGACAGGCTCAGTGAGTGGGATATAGACCGGCTCAATGAGTGGGATATAGACCGGCTCAGTGAGTGGGATACAGACAGGCTCAGTGAGTGGGATATAGACAGGCTCAGTGAGTGGGATATAGACAGGCTCAGTGAGTGGGATATAGACCGGCTCAGTGAGAGGGATATAGACAGGCTCAGTGAGTGGGATATAGACAGGCTCAGTGAGTGGGATATAGACAGGCTCAGTGAGTGGGATATAGACAGGCTCAGTGAGTGGGATATAGACCGGCTCAGTGAGTGGGATATAGACAGGCTCAGTGAGTGGGATATAGAGCGGCTCAGTGAGTGGGATAGAGACAGGCTCAGTGAGTGGGATATAGACAGGCTCAGTGAGTGGGATATAGACTGGCTCAGTGAGTGGGATATAGACAGGCTCAATGAGTGGGATATAGACAGGCTCAGTGAGTGGGATATAGACAGGCTCAGTGAGTGCGATATAGACCGGCTCAGTGTGTGGGATATAGACCAGCTCAGTGATTGGGATATAGACCGGCTCAGTGAGTGGGATATAGATAGGCTCAGTGAGTGGGATATAGACAGGCTCAGTGAGTGGGATATAGACAGGCTCAGTGAGTGGGATATAGACAGGCTCAGTGAGTGGGATATAGACAGGCTCAGTGAGTGGGATATAGACCGGCTCAGTGAGTGGGATATAGACAGGCTCAGTGAGTGGGATATAGACCGGCTCAGTGACTGGGATAAGACAGGCTCAGTGATGGGATATAGACAGGCTCAGTGAGTGGGATATAGACTGGCTCAGTGAGTGGGATATAGACAGGCTCAGTGAGTGGGATATAGACAGGCTCAGTGAGTGGGATATGGACCGGCTCAGTGAGTGGGATATAGACAGGCTCAGTGAGTGGGATATAGACAGGCTCAGTGAGTGGGATATAGACCGGCTCAGTGAGTGGGATATAGACAGGCTCAGTCAGTGGGATATAGACAGGCTCAGTGAGTGGGCTATAGACCGGCTCAGTGAGTGGGATATAGATCGGCTCAGTGAGTGGGATATAGACAGGCTCAGTGAGTGGGATATAGACCGGCTCAGTGTGTGGGATATAGACCAGCTCAATGATTGGGATATAGACCGGCTCAGTGAGTGGGATATAGACCGGCTCAGTGAGTGGGATATAGACCGGCTCAGTGAGTGGGATATAGACCGGCTCAGTGAGTGGGATATAGACAGGCTCAGTGAGTGGGATATAGACAGGCTCAGTGAGTGGGATGTAGACAGGCTCAGTGAGTGGGATATAGACAGGCTCAGTGAGTGGGATATAGACAGGATCAGTGAGTGGGATATAGACAGGCTCAGTGAGTGGGATATAGACAGGCTCAGTGAGTGGGATATAGACCGGCTCAGTGAGTGGGATATAGACCGGCTCAGTGAGTGGGATATAGACAGGCTCAGTGAGTGGGATATAGACAGGCTCAGTGTGTGGTATATAGACGGGCTCAGTGAGTGGGATATAGACAGGCTCAGTGAGTGGGATATAGACAGGCTCAGTGAGTGGGATATAGACAGGCTCAGTGAGTGGGATATAGACAGGCTCAGTGAGTGGGATATAGACCGGCTCAGTGAGTGGGATAAAGACAGGCTCAGTGAGTGGGATATAGACCGGCTCAATGAGTGGGATATAGACCGGCTCAGTGAGTGGGATACAGACAGGCTCAGTGAGTGGGATATAGACAGGCTCAGTGAGTGGGATATAGACAGGCTCAGTGAGTGGGATATAGACCGGCTCAGTGAGAGGGATATAGACAGGCTCAGTGAGTGGGATATAGACAGGCTCAGTGAGTGGGATATAGACAGGCTCAGTGAGTGGGATATAGACAGGCTCAGTGAGTGGGATATAGACCGGCTCAGTGAGTGGGATATAGACAGGCTCAGTGAGTGGGATATAGAGCGGCTCAGTGAGTGGGATAGAGACAGGCTCAGTGAGTGGGATATAGACAGGCTCAGTGAGTGGGATATAGACTGGCTCAGTGAGTGGGATATAGACAGGCTCAATGAGTGGGATATAGACAGGCTCAGTGAGTGGGATATAGACAGGCTCAGTGAGTGCGATATAGACCGGCTCAGTGTGTGGGATATAGACCAGCTCAGTGATTGGGATATAGACCGGCTCAGTGAGTGGGATATAGATAGGCTCAGTGAGTGGGATATAGACAGGCTCAGTGAGTGGGATATAGACAGGCTCAGTGAGTGGGATATAGACAGGCTCAGTGAGTGGGATATAGACAGGCTCAGTGAGTGGGATATAGACCGGCTCAGTGAGTGGGATATAGACAGGCTCAGTGAGTGGGATATAGACCGGCTCAGTGACTGGGATAGAGACAGGCTCAGTGATGGGATATAGACAGGCTCAGTGAGTGGGATATAGACTGGCTCAGTGAGTGGGATATAGACAGGCTCAGTGAGTGGGATATAGACAGGCTCAGTTAGTGGGATATAGAACGGCTCAGTGTGTGGGATATAGACCAGCTCAGTGATTGGGATATAGACCGGCTCAGTGAGTGGGATATAGACCGGCTCAGTGAGTGGGATATAGACCGGCTCAGTGAGTGGGATATAGACCGGCTCAGTGAGTGGGATATAGACCGGCTCAGTGGGTGGGATATAGACAGGCTCAGTAAGTGGGATATAGAGAGGCTCAGTGAGTGGGATATAGACAGGCTCAGTGAGTGGGATATAGACCGGCTCAGTGAGTGGGATATAGACCGGCTCAGTGAGTGGGATATAGACAGGCTCAGTGAGTGGGATATAGACAGGCTCAGTGAGTGGGATATAGACAGGCTCAGTGAATGGGATATGGACTGGCTCAGTGAGTGGGATATAGATCGGCTCAGTGAGTGGGATATAGACCGGCTCAGTGAGTGAGATATAGACAGGCTCAGTGTGTGGGATATAGACCGGCTCAGTGAGTGGGATATAGACAGGCTCAGTGAGTGGGATATAGATAGGCTCAGTGAGTGGGATATAGACCGGCTCAGTGAGTGGGATATAGACAGGCTCAGAGAGTGGGATATATACAGGCTCAGTGAGTGGGATATAGACAGGCTCAGAGAGTGGGATATAGACAGGCTCAGTGAGTGGGATATAGACAGGCTCAGTGAGTGGGATATAGACCGGCTCAGTGAGTGGGATATAGACCGGCTCAGTGAGTGGGATATAGACCGGCTCAGTGAGTGGGATATAGACCGGCTCAGTGAGTGGGATATAGACCGGCTCAGTGAGTGTGATATAGACCGGCTCAGTGAGTGGGATATAGACAGGCTCAGTGAGTGGGATATAGACAGGCTCAGTGAGTGGGATATAGACAGGCTCAGTGAGTGGGATATAGACAGGCTCAGTGAGTGGGATATAGACCGGCTCAGTGAGTGGGATATAGACAGGCTCAGTGAGTGGGATATAGACAGGCTCAGAGAGTGGGATATAGACAGGCTCAGTGAGTGGGATATAGAGCGGCTCAGTGAGTGGGATATAGACCGGCTCAGCGAGTGGGATATAGACCGGCTCAGCGAGTGGGATATAGACTGGCTCAGCGAGTGGGATATAGACCGGCTCAGTGAGTGGGATATAGCCTGGCTCAGTGAGTCGGATATAGACAGGCTCAGTGAGTGGGATATAGACAGGCTCAGTGAGTGGGATATAGACGGGCTCAGTGAGTGGGATACAGACCGGCTCAGTGAGTGGGATATAGACAGGCTCAGTGAGTGGGATGTAGACAGGCTCAGTGAGTGTGATGTAGACAGGCTCAGTGAGTGGGATATAGAAAGGCTCAGAGAGTGGGATATAGACAGGCTCAGTGAGTGGGATATAGACAGGCTCAGAGAGTGGGATATAGACAGGCTCAGTGAGTGGGATATAGACAGGCTCAGTGAGTGGGATACAGACAGGCTCAGTGAGTGGGATATAGACCGGCTCAGTGAGTGGGATATAGACCGGCTCAGTGAGTGGGATATAGACCGGCTCAGTGAGTGGGATATAGACAGGCTCAGTGAGTGGGATATTGACCGGCTCAGTGAGTGGGATATAGAAAGGCTCAGTGAGTGGGATATAGACAGGCTCAGTGAGTGGGATATAGACAGGCTCAGTGAGTGGGATATAGACGGGCTCAGTGAGTGGGATACAGACAGGCTCAGTGAGTGGGATATAGACAGGCTCAGTGAATGGGATATAGACTGGCTCAGTGAGTGGGATATAGACCGGCTCAGTGAGTGGGATATAGACCGACTCAGTGAGTGGGATATAGACAGACTCAGTGAATGGGATATGGACTGGCTCAGTGAGTGGGATATAGACCGGCTCAGTGAGTTGGATATAGACCGGCTCAGTGAGTGAGATATAGACAGGCTCAGTGAGTGGGATATAGACCGGCTCAGTGAGTGGGATATAGACAGATTCAGTGAGTGGGATATAGATAGGCTCAGTGAGTGGGATATAGACCGGCTCAGTGAGTGGGATATAGACAGGCTCAGAGAGTGGGATATAGACAGGCTCAGTGAGTGGGATATAGACAGGCTCAGAGAGTGGGATATAGACAGGCTCAGTGAGTGGGATATAGACAGGCTCAGTGAGTGGGATATAGACCGGCTCAGTGAGTGGGATATAGACCGGCTCAGTGAGTGGGATATAGACCGGCTCAGTGAGTGGGATATAGACCGGCTCAGTGAGTGTGGTATAGACCGGCTCAGTGAGTGGGATATAGACAGGCACAGTGAGTGGGATATAGACAGGCTCAGTGAGTGGGATATAGACAGGCTCAGTGAATGGGATATAGACTGGCTCAGTGAGTGGGATATAGACCGGCTCAGTGAGTGGGATATAGACAGGCTTAGTGAGTGGGATATAGACAGGCTCAGAGAGTGGGATATAGACGAGCTCAGTGAGTGGGATATAGACAGGCTCAGTGAATGGGATATAGACTGGCACAGTGAGTGGGATATAGACCGGCTCAGTGAGTGGGATATAGACTGGCTCAGTGAGTGGGATATAGACCTGCTCAGTGAGTGGGATATAGACCGGCTCAGTGAGTGGGATATAGACTGGCTCAGTGAGTGGGATACAGACCAGCTCAGTGAGTGGGATATAGACAGGCTCAGTGAATGGGATATAGACTGGCTCAGTGAGTGGGATATAGACCGGCTCAGTGAGTGGGATATAGACAGGCTCAGTGAGTGGGATATAGACAGGCTCAGTGAATCGGATATAGACCGGCTCAGTGAGAGGGATATAGACAGGCTCAGTGAGTGGGATATAGACAGGCTCAGTGAGTGGGATATAGACCGGCTCAGTGAGTGGGATATAGACAGGCTCAGTGAATGGGATATAGACTGGCTCAGTTAGTGGGATATAGACCGGCTCAGTGAGTGGGATATAGACAGGCTCAGTGAATGGGATATAGACTGGCTCAGTGAGTGGGATATAGACTGGCTCAGTGAGTGGGATATATACCGGCTCAGTGAGTGGGATATAGACAGGCTCAGTGAGTGGGATATAGACAGACTCAATGAATGGGATATGGACTGGCTCAGTTAATGGGATATAGACCGGCTCAGTGAGTGGGATATAGACAGGCTCAGTGAGTGGGATATAGACAGGCTCAGTGAGTGGGATATAGACAGGCTCAGTGAGTGGGATATAGACCGGCTGAGTGAGTGGGATATAGACAGGCTCAGTGAGTGGGATGTAGACAGGCTCAGTGAGTGTGATGTAGACAGGCTCAGTGAGTGGGATGTAGAAAGGCTCAGAGAGTGGGATATAGACAGGCTCAGTGAGTGGGATATAGACAGGCTCAGAGAGTGGGATATAGACAGGCTCAGTGAGTGGGATATAGGCAGGCTCAGTGAGTGGGATATAGACAGGCTCAGTGAGTGGGATATAGACCGGCTCAGTGAGTGGGATATAGACCGGCTCAGTGAGTGGGATATAGACCGGCTCAGTGAGTGGGATATAGACAGGCTCAGTGAGTGGGATATAGACCGGCTCAGTGAGTGGGATATAGAAAGGCTCAGTGAGTGGGATATAGACAGGCTCAGTGAGTGGGATATAGACAGGCTCAGTGAGTGGGATATAGACAGGCTCAGTGAGTGGGATATAGACAGGCTCAGTGAGTGGGATATAGACAGGCTCAGTGAGTGGGATATAGACCGGCTCAGTGAGTGGGATATAGACCGGCTCAGTGAGTGGGATATAGACCGGCTCAGTGAGTGGGATATAGACCGGCTCAGTGAGTGGGATATAGCCTGGCTCAGTGAGTTGGATATAGACAGGCTCAGTGAGTGGGATATAGACAGGCTCAGTGAATGGGATATAGACTGGCACACTGAGTGGGATATAGACCGGCTCACTGAGTGGGATATAGACAGGCTCAGTGTGTGGGATATAGACAGGCTCAGTGAATGGGATATAGACCGGCTCAGTGAGTGGGATATAGACAGGCTCAGTGAGTGGGATATAGACAGGCTCAGTGAGTGGGATATAGACCGGCTCAGTGAGTGGGATATAGACAGGCTCAGTGAATGGGATATAGACTGGCTCAGTGAGTGGGATATAGACCGGCTCAGTGAGTGGGATATAGACAGGCTCAGTGAATGGGATATAGACTGGCTCAGTGAGTGGGATATAGACCGGCTCAGTGAGTGGGATATAGACCGGCTCAGTGAGTGGGATATAGACAGGCTCAGTGAATGGGATATGGACTGGCTCAGTGAGTGGGATATAGATCGGCTCAGTGAGTGGGATATAGACCGGCTCAGTGAGTGAGATATAGACAGGCTCAGTGTGTGGGATATAGACCGGCTCAGTGAGTGGGATATAGACCGGCTCAGTGAGTGGGATATAGACCGGCTCAGTGAGTGGGATATAGCCTGGCTCAGTGAGTTGGATATAGACAGGCTCAGAGAGTGAGATATAGACAGGCTCAGTGAGTGGGATATAGACAGGCTCAGAGAGTGGGATATAGACTGGCACACTGAGTGGGATATAGACCGGCTCACTGAGTGGGATATAGACAGGCTCAGTGAGTGGGATATAGACAGGCTCAGTGAATGGGATATAGACCGGCTCAGTGAGTGGGATATAGACAGGCTCAGTGAGTGGGATATAGACAGGCTCAGTGAGTGGGATATAGACCGGCTCAGTGAGTGGGATATAAACAGGCTCAGTGAATGGGATATAGACTGGCTCAGTGAGTGGGATATAGACCGGCTCAGTGAGTGGGATATAGACAGGCTCAGTGAATGGGATATAGACTGGCTCAGTGAGTGGGATATAGACCGGCTCAGTGAGTGGGATATAGACCGGCTCAGTGAGTGGGATATAGACAGGCTCAGTGAATGGGATATGGACTGGCTCAGTGAGTGGGATATAGATCGGCTCAGTGAGTGGGATATAGACCGGCTCAGTGAGTGAGATATAGACAGGCTCAGTGTGTGGGATATAGACCGGCTCAGTGAGTGGGATATAGACAGGCTCAGTGAGTGGGATATAGATAGGCTCAGTGAGTGGGATATAGACCGGCTCAGTGAGTGGGATATAGACAGGCTCAGAGAGTGGGATATAGACAGGCTCAGTGAGTGGGATATAGACAGGCTCAGTGAGTGGGATATAGACAGGCTCAGTGAGTGGGATATAGATAGGCTCAGTGAGTGGGATATAGACCGGCTCAGTGAGTGGGATATAGACCGGCTCAGTGAGTGGGATATAGACCGGCTCAGTGAGTGGGATATAGACCGGCTCAGTGAGTGTGATATAGACCGGCTCAGTGAGTGGGATATAGACAGGCTCAGTGAGTGGGATATAGACAGGCTCAGTGAGTGGGATATAGACAGGCTCAGTGAGTGGGATATAGACAGGCTCAGTGAGTGGGATATAGACCGGCTCAGTGAGTGGGATATAGACAGGCTCAGTGAGTGGGATATAGACAGGCTCAGAGAGTGGGATATAGACAGGTTCAGTGAGTGGGATATAGAGCGGCTCAGTGAGTGGGATATAGACCGGCTCAGCGAGTGGGATATAGACCGGCTCAGCGAGTGGGATATAGACTGGCTCAGCGAGTGGGATATAGACCGGCTCAGTGAGTGGGATATAGCCTGGCTCAGTGAGTCGGATATAGACAGGCTCAGTGAGTGGGATATAGACCGGCTCAGTGAGTGGGATATAGACAGGCTCAGTGAGTGGGATATAGACCGGCTCAGTGAGTGGGATATAAACAGGCTCAGTGAATGGGATATAGACTGGCTCAGTGAGTGGGATATAGACCGGCTCAGTGAGTGGGATATAGACAGGCTCAGTGAATGGGATATAGACTGGCTCAGTGAGTGGGATATAGACCGGCTCAGTGAGTGGGATATAGACCGGCTCAGTGAGTGGGATATAGACAGGCTCAGTGAATGGGATATGGACTGGCTCAGTGAGTGGGATATAGACCGGCTCAGTGAGTGGGATATAGACCGGCTCAGTGAGTGGGATATAGACCGGCTCAGTGAGTGGGATATAGACCGGCTCAGTGAGTGTGATATAGACCGGCTCAGTGAGTGGGATATAGACAGGCTCAGTGAGTGGGATATAGACAGGCTCAGTGAGTGGGATATAGACAGGCTCAGTGAGTGGGATATAGACAGGCTCAGTGAGTGGGATATAGACCGGCTCAGTGAGTGGGATATAGACAGGCTCAGTGAGTGGGATATAGACAGGCTCAGAGAGTGGGATATAGACAGGCTCAGTGAGTGGGATATAGAGCGGCTCAGTGAGTGGGATATAGACCGGCTCAGCGAGTGGGATATAGACCGGCTCAGCGAGTGGGATATAGACTGGCTCAGCGAGTGGGATATAGACCGGCTCAGTGAGTGGGATATAGCCTGGCTCAGTGAGTCGGATATAGACAGGCTCAGTGAGTGGGATATAGACAGGCTCAGTGAGTGGGATATAGACGGGCTCAGTGAGTGGGATACAGACCGGCTCAGTGAGTGGGATATAGACAGGCTCAGTGAGTGGGATGTAGACAGGCTCAGTGAGTGTGATGTAGACAGGCTCAGTGAGTGGGATATAGAAAGGCTCAGAGAGTGGGATATAGACAGGCTCAGTGAGTGGGATATAGACAGGCTCAGAGAGTGGGATATAGACAGGCTCAGTGAGTGGGATATAGACAGGCTCAGTGAGTGGGATACAGACAGGCTCAGTGAGTGGGATATAGACCGGCTCAGTGAGTGGGATATAGACCGGCTCAGTGAGTGGGATATAGACCGGCTCAGTGAGTGGGATATAGACAGGCTCAGTGAGTGGGATATTGACCGGCTCAGTGAGTGGGATATAGAAAGGCTCAGTGAGTGGGATATAGACAGGCTCAGTGAGTGGGATATAGACAGGCTCAGTGAGTGGGATATAGACGGGCTCAGTGAGTGGGATACAGACAGGCTCAGTGAGTGGGATATAGACAGGCTCAGTGAATGGGATATAGACTGGCTCAGTGAGTGGGATATAGACCGGCTCAGTGAGTGGGATATAGACCGACTCAGTGAGTGGGATATAGACAGACTCAGTGAATGGGATATGGACTGGCTCAGTGAGTGGGATATAGACCGGCTCAGTGAGTTGGATATAGACCGGCTCAGTGAGTGAGATATAGACAGGCTCAGTGAGTGGGATATAGACCGGCTCAGTGAGTGGGATATAGACAGATTCAGTGAGTGGGATATAGATAGGCTCAGTGAGTGGGATATAGACCGGCTCAGTGAGTGGGATATAGACAGGCTCAGAGAGTGGGATATAGACAGGCTCAGTGAGTGGGATATAGACAGGCTCAGAGAGTGGGATATAGACAGGCTCAGTGAGTGGGATATAGACAGGCTCAGTGAGTGGGATATAGACCGGCTCAGTGAGTGGGATATAGACCGGCTCAGTGAGTGGGATATAGACCGGCTCAGTGAGTGGGATATAGACCGGCTCAGTGAGTGTGGTATAGACCGGCTCAGTGAGTGGGATATAGACAGGCACAGTGAGTGGGATATAGACAGGCTCAGTGAGTGGGATATAGACAGGCTCAGTGAATGGGATATAGACTGGCTCAGTGAGTGGGATATAGACCGGCTCAGTGAGTGGGATATAGACAGGCTTAGTGAGTGGGATATAGACAGGCTCAGAGAGTGGGATATAGACGAGCTCAGTGAGTGGGATATAGACAGGCTCAGTGAATGGGATATAGACTGGCACAGTGAGTGGGATATAGACCGGCTCAGTGAGTGGGATATAGACTGGCTCAGTGAGTGGGATATAGACCTGCTCAGTGAGTGGGATATAGACCGGCTCAGTGAGTGGGATATAGACTGGCTCAGTGAGTGGGATACAGACCAGCGCAGTGAGTGGGATATAGACAGGCTCAGTGAATGGGATATAGACTGGCTCAGTGAGTGGGATATAGACCGGCTCAGTGAGTGGGATATAGACAGGCTCAGTGAGTGGGATATAGACAGGCTCAGTGAATCGGATATAGACCGGCTCAGTGAGAGGGATATAGACAGGCTCAGTGAGTGGGATATAGACAGGCTCAGTGAGTGGGATATAGACCGGCTCAGTGAGTGGGATATAGACAGGCTCAGTGAATGGGATATAGACTGGCTCAGTTAGTGGGATATAGACCGGCTCAGTGAGTGGGATATAGACAGGCTCAGTGAATGGGATATAGACTGGCTCAGTGAGTGGGATATAGACTGGCTCAGTGAGTGGGATATATACCGGCTCAGTGAGTGGGATATAGACAGGCTCAGTGAGTGGGATATAGACAGACTCAATGAATGGGATATGGACTGGCTCAGTTAATGGGATATAGACCGGCTCAGTGAGTGGGATATAGACAGGCTCAGTGAGTGGGATATAGACAGGCTCAGTGAGTGGGATATAGACAGGCTCAGTGAGTGGGATATAGACCGGCTGAGTGAGTGGGATATAGACAGGCTCAGTGAGTGGGATGTAGACAGGCTCAGTGAGTGTGATGTAGACAGGCTCAGTGAGTGGGATGTAGAAAGGCTCAGAGAGTGGGATATAGACAGGCTCAGTGAGTGGGATATAGACAGGCTCAGAGAGTGGGATATAGACAGGCTCAGTGAGTGGGATATAGGCAGGCTCAGTGAGTGGGATATAGACAGGCTCAGTGAGTGGGATATAGACCGGCTCAGTGAGTGGGATATAGACCGGCTCAGTGAGTGGGATATAGACCGGCTCAGTGAGTGGGATATAGACAGGCTCAGTGAGTGGGATATAGACCGGCTCAGTGAGTGGGATATAGAAAGGCTCAGTGAGTGGGATATAGACAGGCTCAGTGAGTGGGATATAGACAGGCTCAGTGAGTGGGATATAGACAGGCTCAGTGAGTGGGATATAGACAGGCTCAGTGAGTGGGATATAGACAGGCTCAGTGAGTGGGATATAGACCGGCTCAGTGAGTGGGATATAGACCGGCTCAGTGAGTGGGATATAGACCGGCTCAGTGAGTGGGATATAGACCGGCTCAGTGAGTGGGATATAGCCTGGCTCAGTGAGTTGGATATAGACAGGCTCAGTGAGTGGGATATAGACAGGCTCAGTGAATGGGATATAGACTGGCACACTGAGTGGGATATAGACCGGCTCACTGAGTGGGATATAGACAGGCTCAGTGAGTGGGATATAGACAGGCTCAGTGAATGGGATATAGACCGGCTCAGTGAGTGGGATATAGACAGGCTCAGTGAGTGGGATATAGACAGGCTCAGTGAGTGGGATATAGACCGGCTCAGTGAGTGGGATATAGACAGGCTCAGTGAATGGGATATAGACTGGCTCAGTGAGTGGGATATAGACCGGCTCAGTGAGTGGGATATAGACAGGCTCAGTGAATGGGATATAGACTGGCTCAGTGAGTGGGATATAGACCGGCTCAGTGAGTGGGATATAGACCGGCTCAGTGAGTGGGATATAGACAGGCTCAGTGAATGGGATATGGACTGGCTCAGTGAGTGGGATATAGATCGGCTCAGTGAGTGGGATATAGACCGGCTCAGTGAGTGAGATATAGACAGGCTCAGTGTGTGGGATATAGACCGGCTCAGTGAGTGGGATATAGACCGGCTCAGTGAGTGGGATATAGACCGGCTCAGTGAGTGGGATATAGCCTGGCTCAGTGAGTTGGATATAGACAGGCTCAGAGAGTGAGATATAGACAGGCTCAGTGAGTGGGATATAGACAGGCTCAGAGAGTGGGATATAGACTGGCACACTGAGTGGGATATAGACCGGCTCACTGAGTGGGATATAGACAGGCTCAGTGAGTGGGATATAGACAGGCTCAGTGAATGGGATATAGACCGGCTCAGTGAGTGGGATATAGACAGGCTCAGTGAGTGGGATATAGACAGGCTCAGTGAGTGGGATATAGACCGGCTCAGTGAGTGGGATATAAACAGGCTCAGTGAATGGGATATAGACTGGCTCAGTGAGTGGGATATAGACCGGCTCAGTGAGTGGGATATAGACAGGCTCAGTGAATGGGATATAGACTGGCTCAGTGAGTGGGATATAGACCGGCTCAGTGAGTGGGATATAGACCGGCTCAGTGAGTGGGATATAGACAGGCTCAGTGAATGGGATATGGACTGGCTCAGTGAGTGGGATATAGATCGGCTCAGTGAGTGGGATATAGACCGGCTCAGTGAGTGAGATATAGACAGGCTCAGTGTGTGGGATATAGACCGGCTCAGTGAGTGGGATATAGACAGGCTCAGTGAGTGGGATATAGATAGGCTCAGTGAGTGGGATATAGACCGGCTCAGTGAGTGGGATATAGACAGGCTCAGAGAGTGGGATATAGACAGGCTCAGTGAGTGGGATATAGACAGGCTCAGTGAGTGGGATATAGACAGGCTCAGTGAGTGGGATATAGACAGGCTCAGTGAGTGGGATATAGACCGGCTCAGTGAGTGGGATATAGACCGGCTCAGTGAGTGGGATATAGACCGGCTCAGTGAGTGGGATATAGACCGGCTCAGTGAGTGTGATATAGACCGGCTCAGTGAGTGGGATATAGACAGGCTCAGTGAGTGGGATATAGACAGGCTCAGTGAGTGGGATATAGACAGGCTCAGTGAGTGGGATATAGACAGGCTCAGTGAGTGGGATATAGACCGGCTCAGTGAGTGGGATATAGACAGGCTCAGTGAGTGGGATATAGAC
This sequence comes from Pristiophorus japonicus, assembly GCF_044704955.1. NCBI lineage: Eukaryota > Metazoa > Chordata > Chondrichthyes > Pristiophoridae > Pristiophorus > Pristiophorus japonicus. Next base: position 43,699 of record NW_027254736.1, on the reverse strand, counting down.
AGGCTCAGAGAGTGGGATATAGACAGGTTCAGTGAGTGGGATATAGAGCGGCTCAGTGAGTGGGATATAGACCGGCTCAGCGAGTGGGATATAGACCGGCTCAGCGAGTGGGATATAGACTGGCTCAGCGAGTGGGATATAGACCGGCTCAGTGAGTGGGATATAGCCTGGCTCAGTGAGTCGGATATAGACAGGCTCAGTGAGTGGGATATAGACAGGCTCAGTGAGTGGGATATAGACGGGCTCAGTGAGTGGGATACAGACCGGCTCAGTGAGTGGCATATAGACAGGCTCAGTGAGTGGGATATAGACAGGCTCAGTGAGTGGGATATAGACAGGCTCAGTGAGTGGGATATAGACAGGCTCAGTGAGTGGGATATAGACAGGCTCAGTGAGTGGGATATAGACAGGCTTAGTGAGTGGGATATAGACCGGCTCAGTGAGTGGGATATAGACCGGCTCAGTGAGTGGGATATAGACCGGCTCAGTGAGTGGGATATAGACCGGCTCAGTGAGTGGGATATAGACCGGCTCACTGAGTGGGATATAGACAGGCTCAGTGAGTGGGATATAGACAGGCTCAGTGAATGGGATATAGACCGGCTCAGTGAGTGGGATATAGACCGGCTCAGTGAGTGGGATATAGACAGGCTCAGTGAATGGGATATAGACTGGCTCAGTGAGTGGGATATAGACCGGCTCAGTGAGTGGGATATAGACCGGCTCAGTGAGTGGGATATAGACAGGCTCAGTGAATGGGATATGGACTGGCTCAGTGAGTGGGATATAGATCGGCTCAGTGAGTGGGATATAGACCGGCTCAGTGAGTGAGATATAGACAGGCTCAGTGTGTGGGATATAGACCGGCTCAGTGAGTGGGATATAGACCGGCTCAGTGAGTGGGATATAGACCGGCTCAGTGAGTGGGATATAGCCTGGCTCAGTGAGTTGGATATAGACAGGCTCAGAGAGTGGGATATAGACAGGCTCAGTGAGTGGGATATAGACAGGCTCAGAGAGTGGGATATAGACTGGCACACTGAGTGGGATATAGACCGGCTCACTGAGTGGGATATAGACAGGCTCAGTGAGTGGGATATAGACAGGCTCAGTGAATGGGATATAGACCGGCTCAGTGAGTGGGATATAGACAGGCTCAGTGAGTGGGATATAGACAGGCTCAGTGAGTGGGATATAGACCGGCTCAGTGAGTGGGATATAAACAGGCTCAGTGAATGGGATATAGACTGGCTCAGTGAGTGGGATATAGACCGGCTCAGTGAGTGGGATATAGACAGGCTCAGTGAATGGGATATAGACTGGCTCAGTGAGTGGGATATAGACCGGCTCAGTGAGTGGGATATAGACCGGCTCAGTGAGTGGGATATAGACAGGCTCAGTGAATGGGATATGGACTGGCTCAGTGAGTGGGATATAGATCGGCTCAGTGAGTGGGATATAGACCGGCTCAGTGAGTGAGATATAGACAGGCTCAGTGTGTGGGATATAGACCGGCTCAGTGAGTGGGATATAGACAGGCTCAGTGAGTGGGATATAGATAGGCTCAGTGAGTGGGATATAGACCGGCTCAGTGAGTGGGATATAGACCGGCTCAGTGAGTGGGATATAGACCGGCTCAGTGAGTGGGATATAGACCGGCTCAGTGAGTGGGATATAGACCGGCTCAGTGAGTGGGATATAGCCTGGCTCAGTGAGTTGGATATAGACAGGCTCAGTGAGTGGGATATAGACAGGCTCAGTGAATGGGATATAGACTGGCACACTGAGTGGGATATAGACCGGCTCACTGAGTGGGATATAGACAGGCTCAGTGAGTGGGATATAGACAGGCTCAGTGAATGGGATATAGACCGGCTCAGTGAGTGGGATATAGACCGGCTCAGTGAGTGGGATATAGACAGGCTCAGTGAATGGGATATAGACTGGCTCAGTGAGTGGGATATAGACCGGCTCAGTGAGTGGGATATAGACCGGCTCAGTGAGTGGGATATAGACAGGCTCAGTGAATGGGATATGGACTGGCTCAGTGAGTGGGATATAGATCGGCTCAGTGAGTGGGATATAGACCGGCTCAGTGAGTGAGATATAGACAGGCTCAGTGTGTGGGATATAGACCGGCTCAGTGAGTGGGATATAGACCGGCTCAGTGAGTGGGATATAGACCGGCTCAGTGAGTGGGATATAGCCTGGCTCAGTGAGTTGGATATAGACAGGCTCAGAGAGTGGGATATAGACAGGCTCAGTGAGTGGGATATAGACAGGCTCAGAGAGTGGGATATAGACTGGCACACTGAGTGGGATATAGACCGGCTCACTGAGTGGGATATAGACAGGCTCAGTGAGTGGGATATAGACAGGCTCAGTGAATGGGATATAGACCGGCTCAGTGAGTGGGATATAGACAGGCTCAGTGAGTGGGATATAGACAGGCTCAGTGAGTGGGATATAGACCGGCTCAGTGAGTGGGATATAAACAGGCTCAGTGAATGGGATATAGACTGGCTCAGTGAGTGGGATATAGACCGGCTCAGTGAGTGGGATATAGACAGGCTCAGTGAATGGGATATAGACTGGCTCAGTGAGTGGGATATAGACCGGCTCAGTGAGTGGGATATAGACCGGCTCAGTGAGTGGGATATAGACAGGCTCAGTGAATGGGATATGGACTGGCTCAGTGAGTGGGATATAGATCGGCTCAGTGAGTGGGATATAGACCGGCTCAGTGAGTGAGATATAGACAGGCTCAGTGTGTGGGATATAGAACGGCTCAGTGAGTGGGATATAGACAGGCTCAGTGAGTGGGATATAGATAGGCTCAGTGAGTGGGATATAGACCGGCTCAGTGAGTGGGATATAGACAGGCTCAGAGAGTGGGATATAGACAGGCTCAGTGAGTGGGATATAGACAGGCTCAGAGAGTGGGATATAGACAGGCTCAGTGAGTGGGATATAGACAGGCTCAGTGAGTGGGATATAGACCGGCTCAGTGAGTGGGATATAGACCGGCTCAGTGAGTGGGATATAGACCGGCTCAGTGAGTGGGATATAGACCGGCTCAGTGAGTGGGATATAGACCGGCTCAGTGAGTGTGATATAGACCGGCTCAGTGAGTGGGATATAGACAGGCTCAGTGAGTGGGATATAGACAGTCTCAGTGAGTGGGATATAGACAGGCTCAGTGAGTGGGATATAGACAGGCTCAGTGAGTGGGATATAGACCGGCTCAGTGAGTGGGATATAGACAGGCTCAGTGAGTGGGATATAGACAGGCTCAGAGAGTGGGATATAGACAGGCTCAGTGAGTGGGATATAGAGCGGCTCAGTGAGTGGGATATAGACCGGCTCAGCGAGTGGGATATAGACCGGCTCAGCGAGTGGGATATAGACTGGCTTAGCGAGTGGGATATAGACCGGCTCAGTGAGTGGGATATAGCCTGGCTCAGTGAGTCGGATATAGACAGGCTCAGTGAGTGGGATATAGACAGGCTCAGTGAGTGGGATATAGACGGGCTCAGTGAGTGGGATACAGACCGGCTCAGTGAGTGGGATATAGACAGGCTCAGTGAGTGGGATGTAGACAGGCTCAGTGAGTGTGATGTAGACAGGCTCAGTGAGTGGGATATAGAAAGGCTCAGAGAGTGGGATATAGACAGGCTCAGTGAGTGGGATATAGACAGGCTCAGAGAGTGGGATATAGACAGGCTCAGTGAGTGGGATATAGACAGGCTCAGTGAGTGGGATATAGACCGGCTCAGTGAGTGGGATATAGACCGGCTCAGTGAGTGGGATATAGACCGGCTCAGTGAGTGGGATATAGACAGGCTCAGTGAGTGGGATATTGACCGGCTCAGTGAGTGGGATATAGAAAGGCTCAGTGAGTGGGATATAGACAGGCTCAGTGAATGGGATATGGACTGGCTCAGTGAGTGGGATATAGACCGGCTCAGTGAGTTGGATATAGACCGGCTCAGTGAGTGAGATATAGACAGGCTCAGTGAGTGGGATATAGACCGGCTCAGTGAGTGGGATATAGACAGGCTCAGTGAGTGGGATATAGATAGGCTCAGTGAGTGGGATATAGACCGGCTCAGTGAGTGGGATATAGACAGGCTCAGAGAGTGGGATATAGACAGGCTCAGTGAGTGGGATATAGACAGGCTCAGAGAGTGGGATATAGACAGGCTCAGTGAGTGGGATATAGACAGGCTCAGTGAGTGGGATATAGACCGGCTCAGTGAGTGGGATATAGACCGGCTCAGTGAGTGGGATATAGACTGGCTCAGTGAGTGGGATATAGACCGGCTCAGTGAGTGGGATATAGACCGGCTCAGTGAGTGTGATATAGACCGGCTCAGTGAGTGGGATATAGACAGGCACAGTGAGTGGGATATAGACAGGCTCAGTGAGTGGGATATAGACAGGCTCAGTGAGTGGGATATAGACAGGCTCAGTGAGTGGGATATAGACCGGCTCAGTGAGTGGGATATAGACAGGCTCAGTGAGTGGGATATAGACAGGCTCAGAGAGTGGGATATAGACAGGCTCAGTGAGTGGGATATAGAGCGGCTCAGCGAGTGGGATATAGACCGGCTCAGCGAGTGGGATATAGACCGGCTCAGCGAGTGGGATATAGACCGGCTCAGCGAGTGGGATATAGACCGGCTCAGTGAGTGGGATATAGCCTGGCTCAGTGAGTCGGATATAGACAGGCTCAGTGAGTGGGATATAGACAGGCTCAGTGAGTGGGATATAGACGGGCTCAGTGAGTGGGATACAGACCGGCTCAGTGAGTGGGATATAGACAGGCTCAGTGAGTGGGATATAGACTGCCTCAGTGAGTGGGATATAGACCGGCTCAGTGAGTGGGATATAGACAGGCTCAGTGAGTGGGATATAGACCGGCTCAGTGAGTGGGATATACACCGGCTCAGTGAGTGGGATATAGACCGGCTCAGTGAGTGGGATATAGAACGGCTCAGCGAGTGGGATATAGACCGGCTCAGCGAGTGGGATATAGACCGGCTCAGCGAGTGGGATATAGACCGGCTCAGTGAGTGGGATATAGCCTTGCTCAGTGAGTCGGATATAGACAGGCTCAGTGAGTGGGATATAGACAGGCTCAGTGAGTGGGATATAGACGGGCTCAGTGAGTGGGATACAGACCGGCTCAGTGAGTGGGATATAGACCGGCTCAGTGAGTGGGATATAGACAGGCTCAGTGAATGGGATATAGACTGGCTCAGTGAGTGGGATATAGACCGGCTCAGTGAGTGGGATATAGACAGGCTCAGTGAATGGGATATAGACTGGCTCAGTGAGTGGGATATAGACCGGCTCAGTGAGTGGGATATAGACCGGCTCAGTGAGTGGGATATAGACAGGCTCAGTGAATGGGATATGGACCGGCTCAGTGAGTGGGATATAGACCGGCTCAGTGAGTGGGATATAGACAGGCTCAGTGAGTGGGATATAGATAGGCTCAGTGAGTGGGATATAGACCGGCTCAGTGAGTGGGATATAGACCGGCTCAGTGAGTGGGATATAGACAGGCTCAGTGAATGGCATATAGACTGGCTCAGTGAGTGGGATATAGACCGGCTCAGTGAGTGGGATATAGACAGGCTCAGTGAATGGGATATAGACTGGCTCAGTGAGTGGGATATAGACCGGCTCAGTGAGGGGGATATAGACAGGCTCAGTGAGTGGGATATAGACAGGCTCAGTGAGTGGGATATAGACCGGCTCAGTGAGTGGGATATAGACAGGCTCAGTGAATGGGATATAGACTGGCTCAGTGAGTGGGATATAGACCGGCTCAGTGAGTGGGATATAGACAGGCTCAGTGAGTGGGATACAGACAGGCTCAGTGAGTGGGATATAGACAGGCTCAGTGAATGGGATATAGACTGGCTCAGTGAGTGGGATATAGCCTGGCTCAGTGAGTCGGATATAGACAGGCTCAGTGAGTGGGATATAGACAGGCTCAGTGAGTGGGATATAGACCGGCTCAGTGAGTGGGATATAGACCGGCTCAGTGAGTGGGATATAGACCGGCTCAGTGAGTGGGATATAGACCGGCTCAGTGAGTGTGATATAGACCGGCTCAGTGAGTGGGATATAGACAGGCTCAGTGAGTGGGATATAGACAGGCTCAGTGAGTGGGATATAGACAGGCTCAGTGAGTGGGATATAGACAGGCTCAGTGAGTGGGATATAGACCGGCTCAGTGAGTGGGATATAGACAGGCTTAGTGAGTGGGATATAGACCGGCTCAGTGAGTGGGATATAGACCGGCTCAGTGAGTGGGATATAGACCGGCTCAGTGAGTGGGATATAGACCGGCTCAGTGAGTGGGATATAGCCTGGCTCAGTGAGTTGGATATAGACAGGCTCAGTGAGTGGGATATAGACAGGCTCAGTGAATGGGATATAGACTGGCACACTGAGTGGGATATAGACCGGCTCACTGAGTGGGATATAGACAGGCTCAGTGAGTGGGATATAGACAGGCTCAGTGAATGGGATATAGACCGGCTCAGTGAGTGGGATATAGACCGGCTCAGTGAGTGGGATATAGACAGGCTCAGTGAATGGGATATAGACTGGCTCAGTGAGTGGGATATAGACCGGCTCAGTGAGTGGGATATAGACCGGCTCAGTGAGTGGGATATAGACAGGCTCAGTGAATGGGATATGGACTGGCTCAGTGAGTGGGATATAGATCGGCTCAGTGAGTGGGATATAGACCGGCTCAGTGAGTGAGATATAGACAGGCTCAGTGTGTGGGATATAGACCGGCTCAGTGAGTGGGATATAGACCGGCTCAGTGAGTGGGATATAGACCGGCTCAGTGAGTGGGATATAGCCTGGCTCAGTGAGTTGGATATAGACAGGCTCAGAGAGTGGGATATAGACAGGCTCAGTGAGTGGGATATAGACAGGCTCAGAGAGTGGGATATAGACTGGCACACTGAGTGGGATATAGACCGGCTCACTGAGTGGGATATAGACAGGCTCAGTGAGTGGGATATAGACAGGCTCAGTGAATGGGATATAGACCGGCTCAGTGAGTGGGATATAGACAGGCTCAGTGAGTGGGATATAGACAGGCTCAGTGAGTGGGATATAGACAGGCTCAGTGAGTGGGATATAAACAGGCTCAGTGAATGGGATATAGACTGGCTCAGTGAGTGGGATATAGACCGGCTCAGTGAGTGGGATATAGACAGGCTCAGTGAATGGGATATAGACTGGCTCAGTGAGTGGGATATAGACCGGCTCAGTGAGTGGGATATAGACCGGCTCAGTGAGTGGGATATAGACAGGCTCAGTGAATGGGATATGGACTGGCTCAGTGAGTGGGATATAGATCGGCTCAGTGAGTGGGATATAGACCGGCTCAGTGAGTGAGATATAGACAGGCTCAGTGTGTGGGATATAGACCGGCTCAGTGAGTGGGATATAGACAGGCTCAGTGAGTGGGATATAGATAGGCTCAGTGAGTGGGATATAGACCGGCTCAGTGAGTGGGATATAGACCGGCTCAGTGAGTGGGATATAGACCGGCTCAGTGAGTGGGATATAGACCGGCTCAGTGAGTGGGATATAGACCGGCTCAGTGAGTGGGATATAGCCTGGCTCAGTGAGTTGGATATAGACAGGCTCAGTGAGTGGGATATAGACAGGCTCAGTGAATGGGATATAGACTGGCACACTGAGTGGGATATAGACCGGCTCACTGAGTGGGATATAGACAGGCTCAGTGAGTGGGATATAGACAGGCTCAGTGAATGGGATATAGACCGGCTCAGTGAGTGGGATATAGACCGGCTCAGTGAGTGGGATATAGACAGGCTCAGTGAATGGGATATAGACTGGCTCAGTGAGTGGGATATAGACCGGCTCAGTGAGTGGGATATAGACCGGCTCAGTGAGTGGGATATAGACAGGCTCAGTGAATGGGATATGGACTGGCTCAGTGAGTGGGATATAGATCGGCTCAGTGAGTGGGATATAGACTGGCTCAGTGAGTGAGATATAGACAGGCTCAGTGTGTGGGATATAGACCGGCTCAGTGAGTGGGATATAGACCGGCTCAGTGAGTGGGATATAGACCGGCTCAGTGAGTGGGATATAGCCTGGCTCAGTGAGTTGGATATAGACAGGCTCAGAGAGTGGGATATAGACAGGCTCAGTGAGTGGGATATAGACAGGCTCAGAGAGTGGGATATAGACTGGCACACTGAGTGGGATATAGACCGGCTCACTGAGTGGGATATAGACAGGCTCAGTGAGTGGGATATAGACAGGCTCAGTGAATGGGATATAGACCGGCTCAGTGAGTGGGATATAGACAGGCTCAGTGAGTGGGATATAGACAGGCTCAGTGAGTGGGATATAGACCGGCTCAGTGAGTGGGATATAAACAGGCTCAGTGAATGGGATATAGACTGGCTCAGTGAGTGGGATATAGACCGGCTCAGTGAGTGGGATATAGACAGGCTCAGTGAATGGGATATAGACTGGCTCAGTGAGTGGGATATAGACCGGCTCAGTGAGTGGGATATAGACCGGCTCAGTGAGTGGGATATAGACAGGCTCAGTGAATGGGATATGGACTGGCTCAGTGAGTGGGATATAGATCGGCTCAGTGAGTGGGATATAGACCGGCTCAGTGAGTGAGATATAGACAGGCTCAGTGTGTGGGATATAGACCGGCTCAGTGAGTGGGATATAGACAGGCTCAGTGAGTGGGATATAGATAGGCTCAGTTAGTGGGATATAGACCGGCTCAGTGAGTGGGATATAGACAGGCTCAGAGAGTGGGATATAGACAGGCTCAGTGAGTGGGATATAGACAGGCTCAGAGAGTGGGATATAGACAGGCTCAGTGAGTGGGATATAGACAGGCTCAGTGAGTGGGATATAGACCGGCTCAGTGAGTGGGATATAGACCGGCTCAGTGAGTGGGATATAGACCGGCTCAGTGAGTGGGATATAGACCGGCTCAGTGAGTGGGATATAGACCGGCTCAGTGAGTGTGATATAGACCGGCTCAGTGAGTGGGATATAGACAGGCTCAGTGAGTGGGATATAGACAGGCTCAGTGAGTGGGATATAGACCGGCTCAGTGAGTGGGATATAGACAGGCTCAGTGAGTGGGATATAGACAGGCTCAGAGAGTGGGATATAGACAGGCTCAGTGAGTGGTATATAGAGCGGCTCAGTGAGTGGGATATAGACCGGCTCAGCGAGTGGGATATAGACCGGCTCAGCGAGTGGGATATAGACTGGCTCAGTGAGTGGGATATAGACCGGCTCAGTGAGTGGGATATAGACCGGCTCAGTGAGTGTGATATAGACCGGCTCAGTGAGTGGGATATAGACAGGCTCAGTGAGTGGGATATAGACAGGCTCAGTGAGTGGGATATAGACCGGCTCAGTGAGTGGGATATAGACAGGCTCAGTGAGTGGGATATAGACAGGCTCAGAGAGTGGGATATAGACAGGCTCAGTGAGTGGTATATAGAGCGGCTCAGTGAGTGGGATATAGACCGGCTCAGCGAGTGGGATATAGACCGGCTCAGCGAGTGGGATATAGACTGGCTCAGCGAGTGGGATATAGACCGGCTCAGTGAGTGGGATATAGCCTGGCTCAGTGAGTCGGATATAGACTGGCTCAGTGAGTGGGATATAGACCGGCTCAGTGAGTGGGATATAGACAGGCTCAGTGAATGGGATATAGACTGGCTCAGTGAGTGGGATATAGACCGGCTCAGTGAGTGGGATATAGACCGGCTCAGTGAGTGGGATATAGACAGGCTCAGTGAATGGGATATGGACTGGCTCAGTGAGTGGGATATAGATCGGCTCAGTGAGTGGGATATAGACTGGCTCAGTGAGTGAGATATAGACAGGCTCAGTGTGTGGGATATAGACCGGCTCAGTGAGTGGGATATAGACCGGCTCAGTGAGTGGGATATAGACCGGCTCAGTGAGTGGGATATAGCCTGGCTCAGTGAGTTGGATATAGACAGGCTCAGAGAGTGGGATATAGACAGGCTCAGTGAGTGGGATATAGACAGGCTCAGAGAGTGGGATATAGACTGGCACACTGAGTGGGATATAGACCGGCTCACTGAGTGGGATATAGACAGGCTCAGTGAGTGGGATATAGACAGGCTCAGTGAATGGGATATAGACCGGCTCAGTGAGTGGGATATAGACAGGCTCAGTGAGTGGGATATAGACAGGCTCAGTGAGTGGGATATAGACCGGCTCAGTGAGTGGGATATAAACAGGCTCAGTGAATGGGATATAGACTGGCTCAGTGAGTGGGATATAGACCGGCTCAGTGAGTGGGATATAGACAGGCTCAGTGAATGGGATATAGACTGGCTCAGTGAGTGGGATATAGACCGGCTCAGTGAGTGGGATATAGACCGGCTCAGTGAGTGGGATATAGACAGGCTCAGTGAATGGGATATGGACTGGCTCAGTGAGTGGGATATAGATCGGCTCAGTGAGTGGGATATAGACCGGCTCAGTGAGTGAGATATAGACAGGCTCAGTGTGTGGGATATAGACCGGCTCAGTGAGTGGGATATAGACAGGCTCAGTGAGTGGGATATAGATAGGCTCAGTTAGTGGGATATAGACCGGCTCAGTGAGTGGGATATAGACAGGCTCAGAGAGTGGGATATAGACAGGCTCAGTGAGTGGGATATAGACAGGCTCAGAGAGTGGGATATAGACAGGCTCAGTGAGTGGGATATAGACAGGCTCAGTGAGTGGGATATAGACCGGCTCAGTGAGTGGGATATAGACCGGCTCAGTGAGTGGGATATAGACCGGCTCAGTGAGTGGGATATAGACCGGCTCAGTGAGTGGGATATAGACCGGCTCAGTGAGTGTGATATAGACCGGCTCAGTGAGTGGGATATAGACAGGCTCAGTGAGTGGGATATAGACAGGCTCAGTGAGTGGGATATAGACCGGCTCAGTGAGTGGGATATAGACAGGCTCAGTGAGTGGGATATAGACAGGCTCAGAGAGTGGGATATAGACAGGCTCAGTGAGTGGTATATAGAGCGGCTCAGTGAGTGGGATATAGACCGGCTCAGCGAGTGGGATATAGACCGGCTCAGCGAGTGGGATATAGACTGGCTCAGTGAGTGGGATATAGACCGGCTCAGTGAGTGGGATATAGACCGGCTCAGTGAGTGTGATATAGACCGGCTCAGTGAGTGGGATATAGACAGGCTCAGTGAGTGGGATATAGACAGGCTCAGTGAGTGGGATATAGACCGGCTCAGTGAGTGGGATATAGACAGGCTCAGTGAGTGGGATATAGACAGGCTCAGAGAGTGGGATATAGACAGGCTCAGTGAGTGGTATATAGAGCGGCTCAGTGAGTGGGATATAGACCGGCTCAGCGAGTGGGATATAGACCGGCTCAGCGAGTGGGATATAGACTGGCTCAGCGAGTGGGATATAGACCGGCTCAGTGAGTGGGATATAGCCTGGCTCAGTGAGTCGGATATAGACTGGCTCAGTGAGTGGGATATAGACCGGCTCAGTGAGTGGGATATAGACCGGCTCAGTGAGTGGGATATAGACAGGCTCAGTGAATGGGATATGGACTGGCTCAGTGAGTGGGATATAGACCGGCTCAGTGAGTTGGATATAGACCGGCTCAGTGAGTGAGATATAGACAGGCTCAGTGAGTGGGATATAGACCGGCTCAGTGAGTGGGATATAGACAGGCTCAGTGAGTGGGATATAGATAGGCTCAGTGAGTGGGATATAGACCGGCTCAGTGAGTGGGATATAGACAGGCTCAGAGAGTGGGATATAGACAGGCTCAGTGAGTGGGATATAGACAGGCTCAGAGAGTGGGATATAGACAGGCTCAGTGAGTGGGATATAGACAGGCTCAGTGAGTGGGATATAGACCGGCTCAGTGAGTGGGATATAGACCGGCTCAGTGAGTGGGATATAGACTGGCTCAGTGAGTGGGATATAGACCGGCTCAGTGAGTGGGATATAGACCGGCTCAGTGAGTGTGATATAGACCGGCTCAGTGAGTGGGATATAGACAGGCACAGTGAGTGGGATATAGACAGGCTCAGTGAGTGGGATATAGACAGGCTCAGTGAGTGGGATATAGACAGGCTCAGTGAGTGGGATATAGACCGGCTCAGTGAGTGGGATATAGACAGGCTCAGTGAGTGGGATATAGACAGGCTCAGAGAGTGGGATATAGACAGGCTCAGTGAGTGGGATATAGAGCGGCTCAGCGAGTGGGATATAGACCGGCTCAGCGAGTGGGATATAGACCGGCTCAGCGAGTGGGATATAGACCGGCTCAGCGAGTGGGATATAGACCGGCTCAGTGAGTGGGATATAGCCTGGCTCAGTGAGTCGGATATAGACAGGCTCAGTGAGTGGGATATAGACAGGCTCAGTGAGTGGGATATAGACGGGCTCAGTGAGTGGGATACAGACCGGCTCAGTGAGTGGGATATAGACAGGCTCAGTGAGTGGGATATAGACTGCCTCAGTGAGTGGGATATAGACCGGCTCAGTGAGTGGGATATAGACAGGCTCAGTGAGTGGGATATAGACCGGCTCAGTGAGTGGGATATACACCGGCTCAGTGAGTGGGATATAGACCGGCTCAGTGAGTGGGATATAGAACGGCTCAGCGAGTGGGATATAGACCGGCTCAGCGAGTGGGATATAGACCGGCTCAGCGAGTGGGATATAGACCGGCTCAGTGAGTGGGATATAGCCTTGCTCAGTGAGTCGGATATAGACAGGCTCAGTGAGTGGGATATAGACAGGCTCAGTGAGTGGGATATAGACGGGCTCAGTGAGTGGGATACAGACCGGCTCAGTGAGTGGGATATAGACCGGCTCAGTGAGTGGGATATAGACAGGCTCAGTGAATGGGATATAGACTGGCTCAGTGAGTGGGATATAGACCGGCTCAGTGAGTGGGATATAGACAGGCTCAGTGAATGGGATATAGACTGGCTCAGTGAGTGGGATATAGACCGGCTCAGTGAGTGGGATATAGACCGGCTCAGTGAGTGGGATATAGACAGGCTCAGTGAATGGGATATGGACCGGCTCAGTGAGTGGGATATAGACCGGCTCAGTGAGTGGGATATAGACAGGCTCAGTGAGTGGGATATAGATAGGCTCAGTGAGTGGGATATAGACCGGCTCAGTGAGTGGGATATAGACCGGCTCAGTGAGTGGGATATAGACAGGCTCAGTGAATGGCATATAGACTGGCTCAGTGAGTGGGATATAGACCGGCTCAGTGAGTGGGATATAGACAGGCTCAGTGAATGGGATATAGACTGGCTCAGTGAGTGGGATATAGACCGGCTCAGTGAGGGGGATATAGACAGGCTCAGTGAGTGGGATATAGACAGGCTCAGTGAGTGGGATATAGACCGGCTCAGTGAGTGGGATATAGACAGGCTCAGTGAATGGGATATAGACTGGCTCAGTGAGTGGGATATAGACCGGCTCAGTGAGTGGGATATAGACAGGCTCAGTGAGTGGGATACAGACAGGCTCAGTGAGTGGGATATAGACAGGCTCAGTGAATGGGATATAGACTGGCTCAGTGAGTGGGATATAGCCTGGCTCAGTGAGTCGGATATAGACAGGCTCAGTGAGTGGGATATAGACCGGCTCAGTGAGTGGGATATAGACCGGCTCAGTGAGTGGGATATAGACCGGCTCAGTGAGTGGGATAGAGACAGGCTCAGTGAGTGGGATATAGAGCGGCTCAGTGAGTGGGATATAGACAGGCTCAGTGAGTGGGATATAGACAGGCTCAGAGAGTGGGATATAGACAGGCTCAGTGAGTGGGATATAGAGCGGCTCAGCGAGTGGGATATAGACCGGCTCAGCGAGTGGGATATAGACCGGCTCAGCGAGTGGGATATAGACCGGCTCAGCGAGTGGGATATAGACCGGCTCAGTGAGTGGGATATAGCCTGGCTCAGTGAGTCGGATATAGACAGGCTCAGTGAGTGGGATATAGACAGGCTCAGTGAGTGGGATATAGACGGGCTCAGTGAGTGGGATACAGACCGGCTCAGTGAGTGGGATATAGACAGGCTCAGTGAGTGGGATATAGACTGCCTCAGTGAGTGGGATATAGACCGGCTCAGTGAGTGGGATATAGACAGGCTCAGTGAGTGGGATATAGACCGGCTCAGTGAGTGGGATATACACCGGCTCAGTGAGTGGGATATAGACCGGCTCAGTGAGTGGGATATAGAACGGCTCAGCGAGTGGGATATAGACCGGCTCAGCGAGTGGGATATAGACCGGCTCAGCGAGTGGGATATAGACCGGCTCAGTGAGTGGGATATAGCCTTGCTCAGTGAGTCGGATATAGACAGGCTCAGTGAGTGGGATATAGACAGGCTCAGTGAGTGGGATATAGACGGGCTCAGTGAGTGGGATACAGACCGGCTCAGTGAGTGGGATATAGACCGGCTCAGTGAGTGGGATATAGACAGGCTCAGTGAATGGGATATAGACTGGCTCAGTGAGTGGGATATAGACCGGCTCAGTGAGTGGGATATAGACAGGCTCAGTGAGTGGGATATAGACTGGCTCAGTGAGTGGGATATAGACCGGCTCAGTGAGTGGGATATAGACCGGCTCAGTGAGTGGGATATAGACAGGCTCAGTGAATGGGATATGGACCGGCTCAGTGAGTGGTATATAGACCGGCTCAGTGAGTGGGATATAGACAGGCTCAGTGAGTGGGATATAGATAGGCTCAGTGAGTGGGATATAGACCGGCTCAGTGAGTGGGATATAGACCGGCTCAGTGAGTGGGATATAGACAGGCTCAGTGAATGGCATATAGACTGGCTCAGTGAGTGGGATATAGACCGGCTCAGTGAGTGGGATATAGACAGGCTCAGTGAATGGGATATAGACTGGCTCAGTGAGTGGGATATAGACCGGCTCAGTGAGGGGGATATAGACAGGCTCAGTGAGTGGGATATAGACAGGCTCAGTGAGTGGGATATAGACCGGCTCAGTGAGTGGGATATAGACAGGCTCAGTGAATGGGATATAGACTGGCTCAGTGAGTGGGATATAGACCGGCTCAGTGAGTGGGATATAGACAGGCTCAGTGAGTGGGATACAGACAGGCTCAGTGAGTGGGATATAGACAGGCTCAGTGAATGGGATATAGACTGGCTCAGTGAGTGGGATATAGCCTGGCTCAGTGAGTCGGATATAGACAGGCTCAGTGAGTGGGATATAGACCGGCTCAGTGAGTGGGATATAGACCGGCTCAGTGAGTGGGATATAGACCGGCTCAGTGAGTGGGATAGAGACAGGCTCAGCGAGTGGGATATAGACCGGCTCAGTGAGTGGGATATAGACAGGCTCAGTAAATGGGATATAGACTGGCTCAGTGAGTGGGATATAGACCGGCTCAGTGAGTGGGATATAGAGCGGCTCAGTGAGTGGGATATAGACAGGCTCAGTGAATGGGATATGGACTGGCTCAGTGAGTGGGATATAGATCGGCTCAGTGAGTGGGATATAGACCGGCTCAGTGAGTGAGATATAGACAGGCTCAGTGTGTGGGATATAGACCGGCTCAGTGAGTGGGATATAGACAGGCTCAGTGAGTGGGATATAGATAGGCTCAGTGAGTGGGATATAGACCGGCTCAGTGAGTGGGATATAGACAGGCTCAGAGAGTGGGATATAGACAGGCTCAGTGAGTGGGATATAGACAGGCTCAGAGAGTGGGATATAGACAGGCTCAGTGAGTGGGATATAGACAGGCTCAGTGAGTGGGATATAGACCGGCTCAGTGAGTGGGATATAGACCGGCTCAGTGAGTGGGATATAGACCGGCTCAGTGAGTGGGATATAGACCGGCTCAGTGAGTGGGATATAGACCGTCTCAGTGAGTGGGATATAGACAGGCTCAGTAAATGGGATATAGACTGGCTCAGTGAGTGGGATATAGACCGGCTCAGTGAGTGGGATATAGAGCGGCTCAGTGAGTGGGATATAGACAGGCTCAGTGAATGGGATATGGACTGGCTCAGTGAGTGGGATATAGATCGGCTCAGTGAGTGGGATATAGACCGGCTCAGTGAGTGAGATATAGACAGGCTCAGTGTGTGGGATATAGACCGGCTCAGTGAGTGGGATATAGACAGGCTCAGTGAGTGGGATATAGATAGGCTCAGTGAGTGGGATATAGACCGGCTCAGTGAGTGGGATATAGACAGGCTCAGAGAGTGGGATATAGACAGGCTCAGTGAGTGGGATATAGACAGGCTCAGAGAGTGGGATATAGACAGGCTCAGTGAGTGGGATATAGACAGGCTCAGTGAGTGGGATATAGACCGGCTCAGTGAGTGGGATATAGACCGGCTCAGTGAGTGGGATATAGACCGGCTCAGTGAGTGGGATATAGACCGGCTCAGTGAGTGGGATATAGACCGTCTCAGTGAGTGGGATATAGACAGGCTCAGTGAGTGGGATATAGACAGGCTCAGTGAGTGGGATATAGACAGGCTCAGTGAGTGGGATATAGACAGGCTCAGTGAGTGGGATATAGACCGGCTCAGTGAGTGGGATATAGACAGGCTCAGAGAGTGGGATATAGACAGGCTCAGTGAGTGGGATATAGAGCGGCTCAGTGAGTGGGATATAGACCGGCTCAGCGAGTGGGATATAGACCGGCTCAGCGAGTGGGATATAGACTGGCTCAGCGAGTGGGATATAGACCGGCTCAGTGAGTGGGATATAGCCTGGCTCAGTGAGTCGGATATAGACAGGCTCAGTGAGTGGGATATAGACAGGCTCAGTGAGTGGGATATAGACGGGCTCAGTGAGTGGGATACAGACCGGCTCAGTGAGTGGGATATAGACAGGCTCAGTGAGTGGGATGTAGACAGGCTCAGTTTGTGTGATGTAGACAGGCTCAGTGAGTGGGATATAGAAAGGCTCAGAGAGTGGGATATAGACAGGCTCAGTGAGTGGGATATAGACCGGCTCAGTGAGTGGGATATAGACCGGCTCAGTGAGTGGGATATAGACAGGCTCAGTGAATGGGATATGGACCGGCTCAGTGAGTGGTATATAGACCGGCTCAGTGAGTGGGATATAGACAGGCTCAGTGAGTGGGATATAGATAGGCTCAGTGAGTGGGATATAGACCGGCTCAGTGAGTGGGATATAGACCGGCTCAGTGAGTGGGATATAGACAGGCTCAGTGAATGGCATATAGACTGGCTCAGTGAGTGGGATATAGACCGGCTCAGTGAGTGGGATATAGACAGGCTCAGTGAATGGGATATAGACTGGCTCAGTGAGTGGGATATAGACCGGCTCAGTGAGGGGGATATAGACAGGCTCAGTGAGTGGGATATAGACAGGCTCAGTGAGTGGGATATAGACCGGCTCAGTGAGTGGGATATAGACAGGCTCAGTGAATGGGATATAGACTGGCTCAGTGAGTGGGATATAGACCGGCTCAGTGAGTGGGATATAGACAGGCTCAGTGAGTGGGATACAGACAGGCTCAGTGAGTGGGATATAGACAGGCTCAGTGAATGGGATATAGACTGGCTCAGTGAGTGGGATATAGCCTGGCTCAGTGAGTCGGATATAGACAGGCTCAGTGAGTGGGATATAGACCGGCTCAGTGAGTGGGATATAGACCGGCTCAGTGAGTGGGATATAGACCGGCTCAGTGAGTGGGATAGAGACAGGCTCAGCGAGTGGGATATAGACCGGCTCAGTGAGTGGGATATAGACAGGCTCAGTAAATGGGATATAGACTGGCTCAGTGAGTGGGATATAGACCGGCTCAGTGAGTGGGATATAGAGCGGCTCAGTGAGTGGGATATAGACAGGCTCAGTGAATGGGATATGGACTGGCTCAGTGAGTGGGATATAGATCGGCTCAGTGAGTGGGATATAGACCGGCTCAGTGAGTGAGATATAGACAGGCTCAGTGTGTGGGATATAGACCGGCTCAGTGAGTGGGATATAGACAGGCTCAGTGAGTGGGATATAGATAGGCTCAGTGAGTGGGATATAGACCGGCTCAGTGAGTGGGATATAGACAGGCTCAGAGAGTGGGATATAGACAGGCTCAGTGAGTGGGATATAGACAGGCTCAGAGAGTGGGATATAGACAGGCTCAGTGAGTGGGATATAGACAGGCTCAGTGAGTGGGATATAGACCGGCTCAGTGAGTGGGATATAGACCGGCTCAGTGAGTGGGATATAGACCGGCTCAGTGAGTGGGATATAGACCGGCTCAGTGAGTGGGATATAGACCGTCTCAGTGAGTGGGATATAGACAGGCTCAGTGAGTGGGATATAGACAGGCTCAGTGAGTGGGATATAGACAGGCTCAGTGAGTGGGATATAGACAGGCTCAGTGAGTGGGATATAGACCGGCTCAGTGAGTGGGATATAGACAGGCTCAGAGAGTGGGATATAGACAGGCTCAGTGAGTGGGATATAGAGCGGCTCAGTGAGTGGGATATAGACCGGCTCAGCGAGTGGGATATAGACCGGCTCAGCGAGTGGGATATAGACTGGCTCAGCGAGTGGGATATAGACCGGCTCAGTGAGTGGGATATAGCCTGGCTCAGTGAGTCGGATATAGACAGGCTCAGTGAGTGGGATATAGACAGGCTCAGTGAGTGGGATATAGACGGGCTCAGTGAGTGGGATACAGACCGGCTCAGTGAGTGGGATATAGACAGGCTCAGTGAGTGGGATGTAGACAGGCTCAGTTTGTGTGATGTAGACAGGCTCAGTGAGTGGGATATAGAAAGGCTCAGAGAGTGGGATATAGACAGGCTCAGTGAGTGGGATATAGACAGGCTCAGAGAGTGGGATATAGACAGGCTCAGTGAGTGGGATATAGACAGGCTCAGTGAGTCGGATATAGACAGGCTCAGTGAGTGGGATATAGACCGGCTCAGTGAGTGGGATATATACCGGCTCAGTGAGTGGGATATAGACCGGCTCAGTGAGTGGGATATAGACAGGCTCAGTGAGTGGGATATTGACCGGCTCAGTGAGTGGGATATAGAAAGGCTCAGTGAGTGGGATATAGACAGGCTCAGTGAGTGGGATATAGACAGGCTCAGTGAGTGGGATATAGACGGGCTCAGTGAGTGGGATACAGACAGGCTCAGTGAGTGGGATATACACAGGCTCAGTGAATGGGATATAGACTGGCTCAGTGAGTGGGATATAGACCGGCTCAGTGAGTGGGATATAGACCGGCTCAGTGAGTGGGATATAGACAGGCTCAGTGAATGGGATATGGACTGGCTCAGTGAGTGGGATATAGACCGGCTCAGTGAGTTGGATATAGACCGGCTCAGTGAGTGAGATATAAACAGGCTCAGTGAATGGGATATAGACTGGCTCAGTGAGTGGGATATAGACCGGCTCAGTGAGTGGGATATAGACAGGCTCAGTGAATGGGATATAGACTGGCTCAGTGAGTGGGATATAGACCGGCTCAGTGAGTGGGATATAGACCGGCTCAGTGAGTGGGATATAGACAGGCTCAGTGAATGGGATATGGACTGGCTCAGTGAGTGGGATATAGATCGGCTCAGTGAGTGGGATATAGACCGGCTCAGTGAGTGAGATATAGACAGGCTCAGTGTGTGGGATATAGACCGGCTCAGTGAGTGGGATATAGACAGGCTCAGTGAGTGGGATATAGATAGGCTCAGTGAGTGGGATATAGACCGGCTCAGTGAGTGGGATATAGACAGGCTCAGAGAGTGGGATATAGACAGGCTCAGTGAGTGGGATATAGACAGGCTCAGAGAGTGGGATATAGACAGGCTCAGTGAGTGGGATATAGACAGGCTCAGTGAGTGGGATATAGACCGGCTCAGTGAGTGGGATATAGACCGGCTCAGTGAGTGGGATATAGACCGGCTCAGTGAGTGGGATATAGACCGGCTCAGTGAGTGTGATATAGACCGGCTCAGTGAGTGGGATATAGACAGGCTCAGTGAGTGGGATATAGACAGGCTCAGTGAGTGGGATATAGACAGGCTCAGTGAGTGGGATATAGACAGGCTCAGTGAGTGGGATATAGACCGGCTCAGTGAGTGGGATATAGACAGGCTCAGTGAGTGGGATATAGACAGGCTCAGAGAGTGGGATATAGACAGGCTCAGTGAGTGGGATATAGAGCGGCTCAGTGAGTGGGATATAGACCGGCTCAGCGAGTGGGATATAGACCGGCTCAGCGAGTGGGATATAGACTGGCTCAGCGAGTGGGATATAGACCGGCTCAGTGAGTGGGATATAGCCTGGCTCAGTGAGTCGGATATAGACAGGCTCAGTGAGTGGGATATAGACAGGCTCAGTGAGTGGGATATAGACGGGCTCAGTGAGTGGGATACAGACCGGCTCAGTGAGTGGGATATAGACAGGCTCAGTGAGTGGGATGTAGACAGGCTCAGTGAGTGTGATGTAGACAGGCTCAGTGAGTGGGATATAGAAAGGCTCAGGGAGTGGGATATAGACAGGCTCAGTGAGTGGGATATAGACAGGCTCAGAGAGTGGGATATAGACAGGCTCAGTGAGTGGGATATAGACAGGCTCAGTGAGTGGGATATAGACAGGCTCAGTGAGTGGGATATAGACCGGCTCAGTGAGTGGGATATAGACCGGCTCAGTGAGTGGGATATAGACCGGCTCAGTGAGTGGGATATAGACAGGCTCAGTGAGTGGGATATTGACCGGCTCAGTGAGTGGGATATAGAAAGGCTCAGTGAGTGGGATATAGAGAGGCTCAGTGAGTGGGATATAGACAGGCTCAGTGATTGGGATATAGACGGGCTCAGTGAGTGGGATACAGACAGGCTCAGTGAGTGGGATATAGACAGGCTCAGTGAATGGGATATAGACTGGCTCAGTGAGTGGGATATAGACCGGCTCAGTGAGTGGGATATAGACCGGCTCAGTGAGTGGGATATAGACAGGCTCAGTGAATGGGATATGGACTGGCTCAGTGAGTGGGATATAGACCGGCTCAGTGAGTTGGATATAGACCGGCTCAGTGAGTGAGATATAGACAGGCTCAGTGAGTGGGATATAGACCGGCTCAGTGAGTGGGATATAGACAGGCTCAGTGAGTGGGATATAGATAGGCTCAGTGAGTGGGATATAGACCGGCTCAGTGAGTGGGATATAGACAGGCTCAGTGAGTGGGATATAGATAGGCTCAGTGAGTGGGATATAGACCGGCTCAGTGAGTGGGATATAGACAGGCTCAGAGAGTGGGATATAGACAGGCTCAGTGAGTGGGATATAGACAGGCTCAGAGAGTGGGATATAGACAGGCTCAGTGAGTGGGATATAGACAGGCTCAGTGAGTGGGATATAGACCGGCTCAGTGACTGGGATATAGACCGGCTCAGTGAGTGGGATATAGACTGGCTCAGTGAGTGGGATATAGACCGGCTCAGTGAGTGGGATATAGACCGGCTCAGTGAGTGTGATATCGACCGGCTCAGTGAGTGGGATATAGACAGGCACAGTGAGTGGGATATAGACAGGCTCAGTGAGTGGGATATAGACAGGCTCAGTGAGTGGGATATAGACAGACTCAGTGAGTGGGATATAGACCGGCTCAGTGAGTGGGATATAGACAGGCTCAGTGAGTGGGATATAGACAGGCTCAGAGAGTGGGATATAGACAGGCTCAGTGAGTGGGATATAGAGCGGCTCAGCGAGTGGGATATAGACCGGCTCAGCGAGTGGGATATAGACCGGCTCAGCGAGTGGGATATAGACCGGCTCAGCGAGTGGGATATAGACCGGCTCAGTGAGTGGGATATAGCCTGGCTCAGTGAGTCGGATATAGACAGGCTCAGTGAGTGGGATATAGACAGGCTCAGTGAGTGGGATATAGACCGGCTCAGTGAGTGAGATATAGACCGGCTCAGTGAGTGGGATATAGACAGGCTCAGTGAGTGGGATATAGACTGCCTCAGTGAGTGGGATATAGACCGGCTCAGTGAGTGGGATATAGACAGGCTCAGTGAGTGGGATATAGACCGGCTCAGTGAGTGGGATATACACCGGCTCAGTGAGTGGGATATAGACCGGCTCAGTGAGTGAGATATAGAACGGCTCAGCGAGTGGGATATAGACCGGCTCAGCGAGTGGGATATAGACCGGCTCAGCGAGTGGGATATAGACCGGCTCAGTGAGTGGGATATAGCCTTGCTCAGTGAGTCGGATATACACAGGCTCAGTGAGTGGGATATAGACAGGCTCAGTGAGTGGGATATAGACGGGCTCAGTGAGTGGGATACAGACCGGCTCAGTGAGTGGGATATAGACCGGCTCAGTGAGTGGGATATAGACAGGCTCAGTGAATGGGATATAGACTGGCTCAGTGAGTGGGATATAGACCGGCTCAGTGAGTGGGATATAGACCGGCTCAGTGAATGGGATATAGACTGGCTCAGTGAGTGGGATATAGACCGGCTCAGTGAGTGGGATATAGACCGGCTCAGTGAGTGGGATATAGACAGGCTCAGTGAATGGGATATGGACCGGCTCAGTGAGTGGGATATAGACCGGCTCAGTGAGTGGGATATAGACAGGCTCAGTGAGTGGGATATAGATAGGCTCAGTGAGTGGGATATAGACCGGCTCAGTGAGTGGGATATAGACCGGCTCAGTGAGTGGGATATAGACAGGCTCAGTGAATGGCATATAGACTGGCTCAGTGAGTGGGATATAGACCGGCTCAGTGAGTGGGATATAGACAGGCTCAGTGAATGGGATATAGACTGGCTCAGTGAGTGGGATATAGACCGGCTCAGTGAGGGGGATATAGACAGGCTCAGTGAGTGGGATATAGACAGGCTCAGTGAGTGGGATATAGACCGGCTCAGTGAGTGGGATATAGACAGGCTCAGTGAATGGGATATAGACTGGCTCAGTGAGTGGGATATAGAGCGGCTCAGTGAGTGGGATATAGACAGGCTCAGTGAGTGGGATACAGACAGGCTCAGTGAGTGGGATATAGACAGGCTCAGTGAATGGGATATAGACTGGCTCAGTGAGTGGGATATAGCCTGGCTCAGTGAGTCGGATATAGACAGGCTCAGTGAGTGGGATATAGACCGGCTCAGTGAGTGGGATATAGACCGGCTCAGTGAGTGGGATATAGACCGGCTCAGTGAGTGGGATAGAGACAGGCTCAGCGAGTGGGATATAGACCGGCTCAGTGAGTGGGATATAGACAGGCTCAGTGAATGGGATATAGACTGGCTCAGTGAGTGGGATATAGACCGGCTCAGTGAGTGGGATATAGACCGGCTCAGTGAGTGGGATATAGACAGGCTCAGTGAATGGGATATGGACTGGCTCAGTGAGTGGGATATAGATCGGCTCAGTGAGTGGGATATAGACCGGCTCAGTGAGTGAGATATAGACAGGCTCAGTGTGTGGGATATAGACCGGCTCAGTGAGTGGGATATAGACAGGCTCAGTGAGTGGGATATAGATAGGCTCAGTGAGTGGGATATAGACCGGCTCAGTGAGTGGGATATAGACAGGCTCAGAGAGTGGGATATAGACAGGCTCAGTGAGTGGGATATAGACAGGCTCAGAGAGTGGGATATAGACAGGCTCAGTGAGTGGGATATAGACAGGCTCAGTGAGTGGGATATAGACCGGCTCAGTGAGTGGGATATAGACCGGCTCAGTGAGTGGGATATAGACCGGCTCAGTGAGTGGGATATAGACCGGCTCAGTGAGTGGGATATAGACCGGCTCAGTGAGTGTGATATAGACCGGCTCAGTGAGTGGGATATAGACAGGCTCAGTGAGTGGGATATAGACAGGCTCAGTGAGTGGGATATAGACAGGCTCAGTGAGTGGGATATAGACAGGCTCAGTGAGTGGGATATAGACCGGCTCAGTGAGTGGGATATAGACAGGCTCAGTGAGTGGGATATAGACATGCTCAGAGAGTGGGATATAGACAGGCTCAGTGAGTGGGATATAGAGCGGCTCAGTGAGTGGGATATAGACCGGCTCAGCGAGTGGGATATAGACCGGCTCAGCGAGTGGGATATAGACTGGCTCAGCGAGTGGGATATAGACCGGCTCAGTGAGTGGGATATAGCCTGGCTCAGTGAGTCGGATATAGACAGGCTCAGTGAGTGGGATATAGACAGGCTCAGTGAGTGGGATATAGACGGGCTCAGTGAGTGGGATACAGACCGGCTCAGTGAGTGGGATATAGACAGGCTCAGTGAGTGGGATGTAGACAGGCTCAGTGAGTGTGATGTAGACAGGCTCAGTGAGTGGGATATAGAAAGGCTCAGAGAGTGGGATATAGACAGGCTCAGTGAGTGGGATATAGACAGGCTCAGAGAGTGGGATATAGACAGGCTCAGTGAGTGGGATATAGACAGGCTCAGTGAGTGGGATATAGACAGGCTCAGTGAGTGGGATATAGACCGGCTCAGTGAGTGGGATATAGACCGGCTCAGTGAGTGGGATATAGACCGGCTCAGTGAGTGGGATATAGACAGGCTCAGTGAGTGGGATATTGACCGGCTCAGTGAGTGGGATATAGAAAGGCTCAGTGAGTGGGATATAGACAGGCTCAGTGAGTGGGATATAGACAGGCTCAGTGAGTGGGATATAGACGGGCTCAGTGAGTGGGATACAGACAGGCTCAGTGAGTGGGATATACACAGGCTCAGTGAATGGGATATAGACTGGCTCAGTGAGTGGGATATAGACCGGCTCAGTGAGTGGGATATAGACCGGCTCAGTGAGTGGGATATAGACAGGCTCAGTGAATGGGATATGGACTGGCTCAGTGAGTGGGATATAGACCGGCTCAGTGAGTTGGATATAGACCGGCTCAGTGAGTGAGATATTGACAGGCTCAGTGAGTGGGATATAGACCGGCTCAGTGAGTGGGATATAGACAGGCTCAGTGAGTGGGATATAGATAGGCTCAGTGAGTGGGATATAGACCGGCTCAGTGAGTGGGATATAGACAGGCTCAGAGAGTGGGATATAGACAGGCTCAGTGAGTGGGATATAGACAGGCTCAGTGAGTGGGATATAGACAGGCTCAGTGAGTGGGATATAGACCGGCTCAGTGAGTGGGATATAGACCGGCTCAGTGAGTGGGATATAGACTGGCTCAGTGAGTGGGATATAGACCGGCTCAGCGAGTGGGATATAGACCGGCTCAGTGAGTGTGATATAGACCGGCTCAGTAAGTGGGATATAGACAGGCACAGTGAGTGGGATATAGACAGGCTCAGTGAGTGGGATATAGACAGGCTCAGTGAGTGGGATATAGACAGGCTCAGTGAGTGGGATATAGACCGGCTCAGTGAGTGGGATATAGACAGGCTCAGTGAGTGGGAAATAGACAGGCTCAGAGAGTGGGATATAGACAGGCTCAGTGAGGGGGATATAGAGCGGCTCAGCGAGTGGGATATAGACCGGCTCAGCGAGTGGGATATAGACCGGCTCAGCGAGTGGGATATAGACCGGCTCAGCGAGTGGGATATAGACCGGCTCAGTGAGTGGGATATAGCCTGGCTCAGTGAGTCGGATATAGACAGGCTCAGTGAGTGGGATATAGACAGGCTCAGTGAGTGGGATATAGACGGGCTCAGTGAGTGGGATACAGACCGGCTCAGTGAGTGGGATATAGACAGGCTCAGTGAGTGGGATATAGACTGCCTCAGTGAGTGAGATATAGACCGGCTCAGTGAGTGGGATATAGACAGGCTCAGTGAGTGGGATATAGACCGGCTCAGTGAGTGGGATATACACCGGCTCAGTGAGTGGGCTATAGACCGGCTCAGTGAGTGGGATATAGACAGGCTCAGTGAGTGGGATATAGATAGGCTCAGTGAGTGGGATATAGACCGGCTCAGTGAGTGGGATATAGACAGGCTCAGAGAGTGGGATATAGACAGGCTCAGTGAGTGGGATATAGACAGGCTCAGAGAGTGGGATATAGACAGGCTCAGTGAGTGGGATATAGACAGGCTCAGTGAGTGGGATATAGACCGGCTCAGTGAGTGGGATATAGACCGACTCAGTGAGTGGGATATAGACCGGCTCAGTGAGTGGGATATAGACAGGCTCAGTGAGTGTGATATAGACCGGCTCAGTGAGTGGGATATAGACAGGCACAGTGAGTGGGATATAGACAGGCTCAGTGAGTGGGATATAGACAGGCTCAGTGAGTGGGATATAGACAGGCTCAGTGAGTGGGATATAGACCGGCTCAGTGAGTGGGATATAGACAGGCTCAGTGAGTGGGATATAGACAGGCTCAGAGAGTGGGATATAGACAGGCTCAGTGAGTGGGATATAGACCGGCTCAGTGAGTGGGATATAGACCGGCTCAGCGAGTGGGATATAGACAGGCTCAGCGAGTGGGATATAGACCGGCTCAGCGAGTGGGATATAGACCGGCTCAGTGAGTGGGATATAGCCTTGCTCAGTGAGTCGGATATAGACAGGCTCAGTGAGTGGGATATAGACAGGCTCAGTGAGTGGGATATAGACGGGCTCAGTGAGTGGGATACAGACCGGCTCAGTGAGTGGGATATAGACCGGCTCAGTGAGTGGGATATAGACAGGCTCAGTGAATGGGATATAGACTGGCTCAGTGAGTGGGATATAGACCGGCTCAGTGAGTGGGATATAGACAGGCTCAGTGAATGGGATATAGCCTGGCTCAGTGAGTGGGATATAGACCGGCTCAGTGAGTGGGATATAGACCGGCTCAGTGAGTGGGATATAGACAGGCTCAGTGAATGGGATATGGACCGGCTCAGTGAGTGGGATATAGACCGGCTCAGTGAGTGGGATATAGACAGGCTCAGTGAGTGGGATATAGATAGGCTCAGTGAGTGGGATATAGACCGGCTCAGTGAGTGGGATATAGACCGGCTCAGTGAGTGGAATATAGACAGGCTCAGTGAATGGGATATAGACTGGCTCAGTGAGTGGGATATAGACCGGCTCAGTGAGTGGGATATAGACAGGCTCAGTGAATGGGATATAGACTGGCTCAGTGAGTGGGATATAGACCGGCTCAGTGAGGGGGATATAGACAGGCTCAGTGAGTGGGATATAGACAGGCTCAGTGAGTGGGATATAGACCGGCTCAGTGAGTGGGATATAGACAGGCTCAGTGAATGGGATATAGACTGGCTCAGTGAGTGGGATATAGACCGGCTCAGTGAGTGGGATATAGACAGGCTCAGTGAGTGGGATACAGACAGGCTCAGTGAGTGGGATATAGACAGGCTCAGTGAATGGGATATAGACTGGCTCAGTGAGTGGGATATAGCCTGGCTCAGTGAGTCGGATATAGACAGGCTCAGTGAGTGGGATATAGACCGGCTCAGTGAGTGGGATATAGACCGGCTCAGTGAGTGGGATATAGACTGGCTCAGTGAGTCGGATACAGACAGGCTCAGTGAGTGGGATATAGACAGGCTCAGTGAATGGGATATAGACTGGCACACTCAGTGGGATATAGACCGGCTCACTGAGTGGGATATAGACAGGCTCAGTGAGTGGGATATAGACAGGCTCAGTGAATGGGATATAGACCGGCTCAGTGAGTGGGATATAGACAGGCTCAGTGAGTGGGATATAGACAGGCTCAGTGAGTGGGATATAGACCGGCTCAGTGAGTGGGATATAGACAGGCTCAGTGAATGGGATATAGACTGGCTCAGTGAGTGGGATATAGACCGGCTCAGTGAGTGGGATATAGACAGGCTCAGTGAATGGGATATAGACTGGCTCAGTGAGTGGGATATAGACCGGCTCAGTGAGTGGTATATAGACCGGCTTAGTGAGTGGGATATAGACAGGCTCAGTGAATGGGATATGGACTGGCTCAGTGAGTGGTATATAGACCGGCTCAGTGAGTGGGATATAGACCGGCTCAGTGAGTGAGATATAGACAGGCTCAGTGAGTGGGATATAGACCGGCTCAGTGAGCAGGATATAGACAGGCTCAGTGAGTGGGATATAGATAGGCTCAGTGAGTGGGATATAGACCGGCTCAGTGAGTGGGATATAGACAGGCTCAGAGAGTGGGATATAGACAGACTCAGTGAGTGGGATATAGACAGGCTCAGAGAGTGGGATATAGACAGGCTCAGTGAGTGGGATATAGACAGGCTCAGTGAGTGGGATATAGACCGGCTCAGTGAGTGGGATATAGACCGGCTCAGTGAGTGGGATATAGACCGGCTCAGTGAGTGGGATATAGACCGGCTCAGTGAGTGGGATATTGACCGGCTCAGTGAGTGTGATATAGACCGGCTCAGTGAGTGGGATATAGACAGGCACAGTGAGTGGGATATAGACAGGCTCAGTGAGTGGGATATAGACAGGCTCAGTGAGTGGGATATAGACAGGCTCAGTGAGTGGGATATAGACCGGCTCAGTGAGTGGGATATAGACAGGCTCAGTGAGTGGGATATAGACAGGCTCAGAGAGTGGGATATAGACAGGCTCAGTGAGTGGGATATAGAGCGGCTCAGAGAGTGGGATATAGACCGGCTCAGCGAGTGGGATACAGACCGGCTCAGCGAGTGGGATATAGACCGGCTCAGCGAGTGGGATATAGACCGGCTCAGTGAGTGGGATATAGCCTGGCTCAGTGAGTCGGATATAGACAGGCTCAGTGAGTGGGATATAGACAGGCTCAGTGAGTGGGATATAGACGGGCTCAGTGAGTGGGATACAGACCGGCTCAGTGAGTGGGATATAGACAGGCTCAGTGAGTGGGATATAGACTGCCTCAGTGAGTGGGATATAGACCGGCTCAGTGAGTGGGATATAGACAGGCTCAGTGAGTGGGATATAGACCGGCTCAGTGAGTGAGATATAGACCGTCTCAGTGAGTGGGCTATAGACCGGCTCAGTGAGTGGGATATAGACAGGCTCAGTGAGTGGGATATAGATAGGCTCAGTGAGTGG
The DNA here is from genome assembly GCF_044704955.1 of Pristiophorus japonicus. Lineage (NCBI taxonomy): Eukaryota > Metazoa > Chordata > Chondrichthyes > Pristiophoridae > Pristiophorus > Pristiophorus japonicus. The sequence continues at coordinate 14,596 of NW_027254736.1, read as the reverse complement.
GATATAGACCGGCTCAGTGAGTGGGATATAGACAGGCTCAGAGAGTGGGATATAGACAAGCTCAGTGAGTGGGATATAGACAGGCTCAGAGAGTGGGATATAGACAGGCTCAGTGAGTGGGATATAGACAGGCTCAGTGAGTGGGATATAGACCGGCTCGGTGAGTGGGATATAGACCGGCTCAGTGAGTGGGATATAGACCGGCTCAGTGAGTGGGATATAGACAGGCTCAGTGAGTGTGATATAGACCGGCTCAGTGAGTGGGATATAGACAGGCACAGTGAGTGGGATATAGACAGGCTCAGTGAGTGGGATATAGACAGGCTCAGTGAGTGGGATATAGACAGGCTCAGTGAGTGGGATATAGACCGGCTCAGTGAGTGGGATATAGACAGGCTCAGTGAGTGGGATATAGACAGGCTCAGAGAGTGGGATATAGACAGGCTCAGTGAGTGGGATATAGACCGGCTCAGTGAGTGGGATATAGACCGGCTCAGCGAGTGGGATATAGACCGGCTCAGCGAGTGGGATATAGACCGGCTCAGCGAGTGGGATATAGACCGGCTCAGTGAGTGGGATATAGCCTTGCTCAGTGAGTCGGATATAGACAGGCTCAGTGAGTGGGATATAGACAGGCTCAGTGAGTGGGATATAGACGGGCTCAGTGAGTGGGATACAGACCGGCTCAGTGAGTGGGATATAGACCGGCTCAGTGAGTGGGATATAGACAGGCTCAGTGAATGGGATATAGACTGGCTCAGTGAGTGGGATATAGACCGGCTCAGTGAGTGGGATATAGACAGGCTTAGTGAATGGGATATAGACTGGCTCAGTGAGTGGGATATAGACCGGCTCAGTGAGTGGGATATAGACCGGCTCAGTGAGTGGGATATAGACAGGCTCAGTGAATGGGATATGGACTGGCTCAGTGAGTGGGATATAGACCAGCTCAGTGAGTGGGATATAGACAGGCTCAGTGAGTGGGATATAGATAGGCTCAGTGAGTGGGATATAGACCGGCTCAGTGAGTGGGATATAGACCGGCTCAGTGAGTGGGATATAGACAGGCTCAGTGAATGGGATATAGACTGGCTCAGTGAGTGGGATATAGACCGGCTCAGTGAGTGGGATATAGACAGGCTCAGTGAATGGGATATAGACTGGCTCAGTGAGTGGGATATAGACCGGCTCAGTGAGGGGGATATAGACCGGCTCAGTGAGTGGGATATAGACAGGCTCAGTGAATGGAATATGGACTGGCTCAGTGAGTGGGATATAGACCGGCTCAGTGAGTGGGATATAGACAGGCTCAGTGAGTGAGATATAGACAGGCTCAGTGAGTGGGATATAGACCGGCTCAGTGAGTGGGATATAAACAGGCTCAGTGAGTGGGATATAGATAGGCTCAGTGAGTGGGATATAGACCGGCTCAGTGAGTGGGATATGGACAGGCTCAGAGAGTGGGATATAGACAGGCTCAGTGAGTGGGATATAGACAGGCTCAGAGAGTGGGATATAGACAGGCTCAGTGAGTGGGATATAGACAGGCTCAGTGAGTGGGATATAGACCGGCTCAGTGAGTGGGATATAGACCGGCTCAGTGAGTGGGATATAGACCGGCTCAGTGAGTGGGATATAGACCGGCTCAGTTAGTGGGATATAGACAGGCTCAGTGAGTATGATATAGACCGGCTCAGTGAGTGGGATATAGACAGGCACAGTGAGTGGGATATAGACAGGCTCAGTGAGTGGGATATAGACAGGCTCAGTGAGTGGGATATAGACAGGCTCAGTGAGTGGGATATAGACCGGCTCAGTGAGTGGGATATAGACAGGCTCAGTGAGTGGGATATAGACAGGCTCAGAGAGTGGGATATAGACAGGCTCAGTGAGTGGGATATAGACCGGCTCAGTGAGTGGCATATAGACCGGCTCAGCGAGTGGGATATAGACCGGCTCAGCGAGTGGGATATAGACCGGCTCAGCGAGTGGGATATAGACCGGCTCAGTGAGTGGGATATAGCCTGGCTCAGTGAGTCGGATATAGACAGGCTCAGTGAGTGGGATATAGACAGGCCCAGTGAGTGGGATATAGACAGGCTCAGTGAGTGGGATACAGACCGGCTCAGTGAGTGGGATATAGACAGGCTCAGTGAGTGGGATATAGACAGGCTCAGTGAGTGGGATATAGACAGGCACAGTGAGTGGGATATAGACAGGCTCAGTGAGTGGGATATAGACAGGCTCAGTGAGTGGGATATAGACAGGCTCAGTGAGTGGGATATAGACCGGCTCAGTGAGTGGGATATAGACAGGCACAGTGAGTGGGATATAGACAGGCTCAGAGAGTGGGATATAGACCGGCTCAGCGAGTGGGATATAGACCGGCTTAGCGAGTGGGATATAGACCGGCTCAGCGAGTGGGATATAGACCGGCTCAGTGAGTGGGATATAGCCTTGCTCAGTGAGTCGGATATAGACAGGCTCAGTGAGTGGGATATAGACAGGCTCAGTGAGTGGGATATAGACGGGCTCAGTGAGTGGGATACAGACCGGCTCAGTGAGTGGGATATAGACCGGCTCAGTGAGTGGGATATAGACAGGCTCAGTGAATGGGATATAGACTGGCTCAGTGAGTGGGATATAGACCGGCTCTGTGAGTGGGATATAGACAGGCTCAGTGAATGGGATATAGACTGGCTCAGTGAGTGGGATATAGACCGGCTCAGTGAGTGGGATATAGACAGGCTCAGTGAGTGGGATACAGACAGGCTCAGTGAGTGGGATATAGACAGGCTCAGTGAATGGGATATAGACTGGCTCAGTGAGTGGGATATAGCCTGGCTCAGTGAGTCGGATATAGACCGGCTCAGTGAGTGGGATATAGACCGGCTCAGTGAGTGGGATATAGACCGGCTCAGTTAGTGGGATATAGACAGGCTCAGTGAGTATGATATAGACCGGCTCAGTGAGTGGGATATAGACAGGCACAGTGAGTGGGATATAGACAGGCTCAGTGAGTGGGATATAGACAGGCTCAGTGAGTGGGATATAGACAGGCTCAGTGAGTGGGATATAGACCGGCTCAGTGAGTGGGATATAGACAGGCTCAGTGAGTGGGATATAGACAGGCTCAGAGAGTGGGATATAGACAGGCTCAGTGAGTGGGATATAGACCGGCTCAGTGAGTGGCATATAGACCGGCTCAGCGAGTGGGATATAGACCGGCTCAGCGAGTGGGATATAGACCGGCTCAGCGAGTGGGATATAGACCGGCTCAGTGAGTGGGATATAGCCTGGCTCAGTGAGTCGGATATAGACAGGCTCAGTGAGTGGGATATAGACAGGCCCAGTGAGTGGGATATAGACAGGCTCAGTGAGTGGGATACAGACCGGCTCAGTGAGTGGGATATAGACAGGCTCAGTGAGTGGGATATAGACAGGCTCAGTGAGTGGGATATAGACAGGCACAGTGAGTGGGATATAGACAGGCTCAGTGAGTGGGATATAGACAGGCTCAGTGAGTGGGATATAGACAGGCTCAGTGAGTGGGATATAGACCGGCTCAGTGAGTGGGATATAGACAGGCACAGTGAGTGGGATATAGACAGGCTCAGAGAGTGGGATATAGACCGGCTCAGCGAGTGGGATATAGACCGGCTTAGCGAGTGGGATATAGACCGGCTCAGCGAGTGGGATATAGACCGGCTCAGTGAGTGGGATATAGCCTTGCTCAGTGAGTCGGATATAGACAGGCTCAGTGAGTGGGATATAGACAGGCTCAGTGAGTGGGATATAGACGGGCTCAGTGAGTGGGATACAGACCGGCTCAGTGAGTGGGATATAGACCGGCTCAGTGAGTGGGATATAGACAGGCTCAGTGAATGGGATATAGACTGGCTCAGTGAGTGGGATATAGACCGGCTCTGTGAGTGGGATATAGACAGGCTCAGTGAATGGGATATAGACTGGCTCAGTGAGTGGGATATAGACCGGCTCAGTGAGTGGGATATAGACAGGCTCAGTGAGTGGGATACAGACAGGCTCAGTGAGTGGGATATAGACAGGCTCAGTGAATGGGATATAGACTGGCTCAGTGAGTGGGATATAGCCTGGCTCAGTGAGTCGGATATAGACCGGCTCAGTGAGTGGGATATAGACCGGCTCAGTGAGTGGGATATAGACTGGCTCAGTGAGTCGGATATAGACAGGCTCAGTGAGTGGGATATAGACAGGCTCAGTGAATGGGATATAGACTGGCACACTGAGTGGGATATAGACCGGCTCACTGAGTGGGATATAGACAGGCTCAGTGAGTGGGATATAGACAGGCACAGTGAATGGGATATAGACCGGCTCAGTGAGTGGGATATAGACAGGCTCAGTGAGTGGGATATAGACAGGCTCAGTGAGTGGGATATAGACCGGCTCAGTGAGTGGGATATAGACAGGCTCAGTGAATGGGATATAGACTGGCTCAGTGAGTGGGATATAGACCGGCTCAGTGAGTGGGATATAGACAGGCTCAGTGAATGGGATATAGACTGGCTCAGTGAGTGGGATATAGACCGGCTCAGTGAGTGGTATATAGACCGGCTCAGTGAGTGGGATATAGACAGGCTCAGTGAATGGGATATGGACTGGCTCAGTGAGTGGGATATAGACCGGCTCAGTGAGTGGGATATAGACCGGCTCAGTGAGTGAGATATAGACAGGCTCAGTGAGTGGGATATAGACCGGCTCAGTGAGCAGGATATAGACAGGCTCAGTGAGTGGGATATAGATAGGCTCAGTGAGTGGGATATAGACCGGCTCAGTGAGTGGGATATAGACAGGCTCAGAGAGTGGGATATAGACAGACTCAGTGAGTGGGATATAGACAGGCTCAGAGAGTGGGATATAGACAGGCTCAGTGAGTGGGATATAGACAGGCTCAGTGAGTGGGATATAGACCGGCTCAGTGAGTGGGATATAGACCGGCTCAGTGAGTGGGATATAGACCGGCTCAGTGAGTGGGATATAGACCGGCTCAGTGAGTGGGATATAGACCGGCTCAGTGAGTGTGATATAGACCGGCTCAGTGAGTGGGATATAGACAGGCACAGTGAGTGGGATATAGACAGGCTCAGTGAGTGGGATATAGACAGGCTCAGTGAGTGGGATATAGACAGGCTCAGTGAGTGGGATATAGACCGGCTCAGTGAGTGGGATATAGACAGGCTCAGTGAGTGGGATATAGACAGGCTCAGAGAGTGGGATATAGACAGGCTCAGTGAGTGGGATATAGAGCGGCTCAGAGAGTGGGATATAGACCGGCTCAGCGAGTGGGATACAGACCGGCTCAGCGAGTGGGATATAGACCGGCTCAGCGAGTGGGATATAGACCGGCTCAGTGAGTGGGATATAGCCTGGCTCAGTGAGTCGGATATAGACAGGCTCAGTGAGTGGGATATAGACAGGCTCAGTGAGTGGGATATAGACGGGCTCAGTGAGTGGGATACCTACCGGCTCAGTGAGTGGGATATAGACAGGCTCAGTGAGTGGGATATAGACTGCCTCAGTGAGTGGGATATAGACCGGCTCAGTGAGTGGGATATAGACAGGCTCAGTGAGTGGGATATAGACCGGCTCAGTGAGTGAGATATAGACCGGCTCAGTGAGTGGGCTATAGACCGGCTCAGTGAGTGGGATATAGACAGGCTCAGTGAGTGGGATATAGATAGGCTCAGTGAGTGGGATATAGACCGGCTCAGTGAGTGGGATATAGACAGGCTCAGAGAGTGGGATATAGACAAGCTTAGTGAGTGGGATATAGACAGGCTCAGAGAGTGGGATATAGACAGGCTCAGTGAGTGGGATATAGACAGGCTCAGTGAGTGGGATATAGACCGGCTCAGTGAGTGGGATATAGACCGGCTCAGTGAGTGGGATATAGACCGGCTCAGTGAGTGGGATATAGACAGGCTCAGTGAGTGTGATATAGACCGGCTCAGTGAGTGGGATATAGACAGGCACAGTGAGTGGGATATAGACAGGCTCAGTGAGTGGGATATAGACAGGCTCAGTGAGTGGGATATAGACAGGCTCAGTGAGTGGGATATAGACCGGCTCAGTGAGTGGGATATAGACAGGCTCAGTGAGTGGGATATAGACAGGCTCAGAGAGTGGGATATAGACAGGCTCAGTGAGTGGGATATAGACCGGCTCAGTGAGTGGGATATAGACCGGCTCAGCGAGTGGGATATAGACCGGCTCAGTGAGTGGGATATAGACCGGCTCAGCGAGTGGGATATAGACCGGCTCAGTGAGTGGGATATAGCCTTGCTCAGTGAGTCGGATATAGACAGGCTCAGTGAGTCGGATATAGACAGGCTCAGTGAGTGGGATATAGACGGGCTCAGTGAGTGGGATACAGACCGGCTCAGTGAGTGGGATATAGACCGGCTCAGTGAGTGGGATATAGACAGGCTCAGTGAATGGGATATAGACTGGCTCAGTGAGTGGGATATAGACCGGCTCAGTGAGTGGGATATAGACAGGCTCAGTGAATGGGATATAGACTGGCTCAGTGAGTGGGATATAGACCGGCTCAGTGAGTGGGATATAGACAGGCTCAGTGAATGGGATATGGACTGGCTCAGTGAGTGGGATATAGACCAGCTCAGTGAGTGGGATATAGACAGGCTCAGTGAGTGGGATATAGATAGGCTCAGTGAGTGGGATATAGACCGGCTCAGTGAGTGGGATATAGACCGGCTCAGTGAGTGGGATATAGACAGGCTCAGTGAATGGGATATAGACTGGCTCAGTGAGTGGGATATAGACCGGCTCAGTGAGTGGGATATAGACAGGCTCAGTGAATGGGATATAGACTGGCTCAGTGAGTGGGATATAGACCGACTCAGTGAGGGGGATATAGACCGGCTCAGTGAGTGGGATATAGACAGGCTCAGTGAATGGGATATGGACTGGCTCAGTGAGTGGGATATAGACCGGCTCAGTGAGTGGGATATAGACAGGCTCAGTGAGTGAGATATAGACAGGCTCTGTGAGTGGGATATAGACCGGCTCAGTGAGTGGGATATAAACAGGCTCAGTGAGTGGGATATAGATAGGCTCAGTGAGTGGGATATAGACCGGCTCAGTGAGTGGGATATAGACAGGCTCAGAGAGTGGGATATAGACAGGCTCAGTGAGTGGGATATAGACAGGCTCAGAGAGTGGGATATAGACAGGCTCAGTGAGTGGGATATAGACAGGCTCAGTGAGTGGGATATAGACCGGCTCAGTGAGTGGGATATAGACCGGCTCAGTGAGTGGGATATAGACCGGCTCAGTGAGTGGGATATAGACCGGCTCAGTGAGTGGGATATAGACAGGCTCAGTGAGTGGGATATAGACAGGCTCAGAGAGTGGGATATAGACAGGCTCAGTGAGTGGGATATAGACCGGCTCAGTGAGTGGGATATAGACCGGCTCAGCGAGTGGGATATAGACCGGCTCAGCGAGTGGGATATAGACCGGCTCAGCGAGTGGGATATAGACCGGCTCAGTGAGTGGGATATAGCCTGGCTCAGTGAGTCGGATATAGACAGGCTCAGTGAGTGGGATATAGACAGGCCCAGTGAGTGGGATATAGACAGGCTCAGTGAGTGGGATACAGACCGGCTCAGTGAGTGGGATATAGACAGGCTCAGTGAGTGGGATATAGACAGGCTCAGTGAGTGGGATATAGACAGGCACAGTGAGTGGGATATAGACAGGCTCAGTGAGTGGGATATAGACAGGCTCAGTGAGTGGGATATAGACAGGCTCAGTGAGTGGGATATAGACCGGCTCAGTGAGTGGGATATAGACAGGCACAGTGAGTGGGATATAGACAGGCTCAGAGAGTGGGATATAGACCGGCTCAGCGAGTGGGATATAGACCGGCTCAGCGAGTGGGATATAGACCGGCTCAGCGAGTGGGATATAGACCGGCTCAGTGAGTGGGATATAGCCTTGCTCAGTGAGTCGGATATAGACAGGCTCAGTGAGTGGGATATAGACAGGCTCAGTGAGTGGGATATAGACGGGCTCAGTGAGTGGGATACAGACCGGCTCAGTGAGTGGGATATAGACCGGCTCAGTGAGTGGGATATAGACAGGCTCAGTGAATGGGATATAGACTGGCTCAGTGAGTGGGATATAGACCGGCTCAGTGAGTGGGATATAGACAGGCTCAGTGAATGGAATATAGACTGGCTCAGTGAGTGGGATATAGACCGGCTCAGTGAGTGGGATATAGACCGGCTCAGTGAGTGGGATATAGACAGGCTCAGTGAATGGGATATGGACTGGCTCAGTGAGTGGGATATAGACCGGCTCAGTGAGTGGGATATAGACAGGCTCAGCGAGTGGGATATAGACCGGCTCAGTGAGTGGGATATAGCCTGGCTCAGTGAGTCGGATATAGACAGGCTCAGTGAGTGGGATATAGACAGGCCCAGTGAGTGGGATATAGACAGGCTCAGTGAGTGGGATACAGACCGGCTCAGTGAGTGGGATATAGACAGGCTCAGTGAGTGGGATATAGACAGGCTCAGTGAGTGGGATATAGACAGGCACAGTGAGTGGGATATAGACAGGCTCAGTCAGTGGGATATAGACAGGCTCAGTGAGTGGGATATAGACAGGCTCAGTGAGTGGGATATAGACCGGCTCAGTGAGTGGGATCTAGACAGGCACAGTGAGTGGGATATAGACAGGCTCAGAGAGTGGGATATAGACAGGCTCAGTGAGTGGGATATAGACCGGCTCAGTGAGTGGGATATAGACCGGCTCAGCGAGTGGGATATAGACCGGCTCAGCGAGTGGGATATAGACCGGCTCAGCGAGTGGGATATAGACCGGCTCAGTGAGTGGGATATAGCCTTGCTCAGTGAGTCGGATATAGACAGGCTCAGTGAGTGGGATATAGACAGGCTCAGTGAGTGGGATATAGACGGGCTCAGTGAGTGGGATACAGACCGGCTCAGTGAGTGGGATATAGACCGGCTCAGTGAGTGGGATATAGACAGGCTCAGTGAATGGGATATAGACTGGCTCAGTGAGTGGGATATAGACCGGCTCAGTGAGTGGGATATAGACAGGCTCAGTGAATGGGATATAGACTGGCTCAGTGAGTGGGATATAGACCGGCTCAGTGAGTGGGATATAGACCGGCTCAGTGAGTGGGATATAGACAGGCTCAGTGAATGGGATATGGACTGGCTCAGTGAGTGGGATATAGACCGGCTCAGTGAGTGGGATATAGACAGGCTCAGTGAGTGGGATATAGATAGGCTCAGAGAGTGGGATATAGACCGGCTCAGTGAGTGGGATATAGACCGGCTCAGTGAGTGGGATATAGACAGGCTCAGTGAATGGGATATAGACTGGCTCAGTGAGTGGGATATAGACCGGCTCAGTGAGTGGGATATAGACAGGCTCAGTGAATGGGATATAGACAGGCTCAGTGAGTGGGATATAGACAGGCTCAGTGAGTGGGATATAGACCGGCTCAGTGAGTGGGATATAGACAGGCTCAGTGAATGGGATATAGACTGGCTCAGTGAGTGGGATATAGACCGGCTCAGTGAGTGGGATATAGACAGGCTCAGTGAATGGGATATAGACTGGCTCAGTGAGTGGGATATAGCCTGGCTCAGTGAGTCGGATATAGACAGGCTCAGTGAGTGGGATATAGACCGGCTCAGTGAGTGGGATATAGACCGGCTCAGTGAGTGGGATATAGCCTGGCTCAGTGAGTCGGATATAGACAGGCTCAGTGAGTGGGATATAGACAGTCTCAGTGAATGGGATATAGACTGGCACACTGAGTGGGATATAGACCGGCTCACTGAGTGGGATATAGACAGGCTCAGTGAGTGGGATATAGACAGGCTCAGTGAATGGGATATAGTCCGGCTCAGTGAGTGGGATATAGACAGGCTCAGTGAGTGGGATATAGACAGGCTCAGTGAGTGGGATATAGACCGGCTCAGTGAGTGGGATATAGACAGGCTCAGTGAATGGGATATAGACTGGCTCAGTGAGTGGGATATAGACCGGCTCAGTGAGTGGGATATAGACAGGCTCAGTGAATGGGATATAGACTGGCTCAGTGAGTGGGATATAGACCGGCTCAGTGAGTGGGATATAGACCGGCTCAGTGAGTGGGATATAGACAGGCTCAGTGAATGGGATATGGACTGGCTCAGTGAGTGGGATATAGACCGGCTCAGTGAGTGGGATATAGACCGGCTCAGTGAGTGAGATATAGACAGGCTCAGTGAGTGGGATATAGACCGGCTCAGTGAGTGGGATATAGACAGGCTCAGTGAGTGGGATATAGATAGGCTCAGTGAGTGGGATATAGACCGGCTCAGTGAGTGGGATATAGACAGGCTCAGAGAGTGGGATATAGACAGGCTCAGTGAGTGGGATATAGACAGGCTCAGAGAGTGGGATATAGACAGGCTCAGTGAGTGGGATATAGACAGGCTCAGTGAGTGGGATATAGACCGGCTCAGTGACTGGGATATAGACCGGCTCAGTGAGTGGGATATAGACCGGCTCAGTGAGTGGGATATAGACCGGCTCAGTGAGTGTGATATAGACCGGCTCAGTGAGTGGGATATAGACAGGCACAGTGAGTGGGATATAGACAGGCTCAGTGAGTGGGATATAGACAGGCTCAGTGAGTGGGATATAGACAGGCTCAGTGAGTGGGATATAGACCGGCTCAGTGAGTGGGATATAGACAGGCTCAGTGAGTGGGATATAGACAGGCTCAGAGTGTGGGATATAGACAGGCTCAATGAGTGGGATATAGAGCGGCTCAGTGAGTGGGATATAGACCGGCTCTGCGAGTGGGATATAGACCGGCTCAGCGAGTGGGATATAGACCGGCTCAGCGAGTGGGATATAGACCGGCTCAGTGAGTGGGATATAGCCTGGCTCAGTGAGTCGGATATAGACAGGCTCAGTGAGTGGGATATAGACAGGCTCAGTGAGTGGGATATAGACAGGCTCAGTGAGTGGGATATAGACGGGCTCAGTGAGTGGGATACAGGCCGGCTCAGTGAGTGGGATATAGACAGGCTCAGTGAGTGGTATATAGACTGCCTTAGTGAGTGGGATATAGACCGGCTCAGTGAGTGGGATATAGACAGGCTCAGTGAGTGGGATATAGACCGGCTCACTGAGTGGGATATAGACCGGCTCAGTTAGTGGGCTATAGACCGGCTCAGTGAGTGGGATATAGACAGGCTCAGTGAGTGGGATATAGATAGGCTCAGTGAGTGGGATATAGACCGGCTCAGTGACTGGGATATAGACCGGCTCAGTGAGTGGGATATAGACCGGCTCAGTGAGTGGGATATAGACCGGCTCAGTGAGTGTGATATAGACCGGCTCAGTGAGTGGGATATAGACAGGCACAGTGAGTGGGATATAGACAGGCTCAGTGAGTGGGATATAGACAAGCTCAGTGAGTGGGATATAGACAGGCTCAGTGAGTGGGATATAGACCGGCTCAGTGAGTGGGATATAGACAGGCTCAGTGAGTGGGATATAGACAGGCTCAGAGTGTGGGATATAGACAGGCTCAATGAGTGGGATATAGAGCGGCTCAGTGAGTGGGATATAGACCGGCTCTGCGAGTGGGATATAGACCGGCTCAGCGAGTGGGATATAGACCGGCTCAGCGAGTGGGATATAGACCGGCTCAGTGAGTGGGATATAGCCTGGCTCAGTGAGTCGGATATAGACAGGCTCAGTGAGTGGGATATAGACAGGCTCAGTGAGTGGGATATAGACAGGCTCAGTGAGTGGGATATAGACGGGCTCAGTGAGTGGGATACAGGCCGGCTCAGTGAGTGGGATATAGACAGGCTCAGTGAGTGGTATATAGACTGCCTTAGTGAGTGGGATATAGACCGGCTCAGTGAGTGGGATATAGACAGGCTCAGTGAGTGGGATATAGACCGGCTCAGTGAGTGGGATATAGACCGGCTCAGTTAGTGGGCTATAGACCGGCTCAGTGAGTGGGATATAGACAGGCTCAGTGAGTGGGATATAGATAGGCTCAGTGAGTGGGATATAGACCGGCTCAGTGAGTGGGATATAGACAGGCTCAGAGAGTGGGATATAGACAGGCTCAGTGAGTGGGATATAGACAGGCTCAGAGAGTGGGATATAGACAGGCTCAGTGAGTGGGATATAGACAGGCTCAGTGAGTGGGATATAGACCGGCTCAGTGAGTGGGATATAGACCGGCTCAGTGAGTGGGATATAGACCGGCTGAGTGAGTGGGATATAGACAGGCTCAGTGAGTGTGATATAGACCGGCTCAGTGAGTGGGATATAGACAGGCACAGTGAGTGAGATATAGACAGGCTCAGTGAGTGGGATATAGACAGGCTCAGTGAGTGGGATATAGACAGGCTCAGTGAGTGGGATATAGACCGGCTCAGTGAGTGGGATATAGACAGGCTCAGTGAGTGGGATATAGACAGGCTCAGTGAGTGGGATATAGACAGGCTCAGTGAGTGGGATATAGACCGGCTCAGTGAGTGGGATGTAGACAGGCACAGTGAGTGGGATATAGACAGGCTCAGAGAGTGGGATATAGACAGGCTCAGTGAGTGGGATATAGACCGGCTCAGTGAGTGGGATATAGACCGGCTCAGCGAGTGGGATATAGACCGGCTCAGCGAGTGGGATATAGACCGGCTCAGCGAGTGGGATATAGACCGGCTCAGTGAGTAGGATATAGCCTTGCTCAGTGAGTCGGATATAGACAGGCTCAGTGAGTGGGATATAGACAGGCTCAGTGAGTGGTATATAGACGGGCTCAGTGAGTGGGATACAGACCGGCTCAGTGAGTGGGATATAGACCGGCTCAGTGAGTGGGATATAGACAGGCTCAGTGAATGGGATATAGACTGGCTCAGTGAGTGGGATATAGACCGGCTCAGTGAGTGGGATATAGACAGGCTCAGTGAATGGGATATAGACTGGCTCAGTGAGTGGGATATAGACCGGCTCAGTGAGTGGGATATAGACCGGCTCAGTGAGTGGGATATAGACAGGCTCAGTGAATGGGATATGGACTGGCTCAGTGAGTGTGATATAGACCGGCTCAGTGAGTGGGATATAGACAGGCTCAGTGAGTGGGATATAGATAGGCTCAGTGAGTGGGATATAGACCGGCTCAGTGAGTGGGATATAGACCGGCACAGTGAGTGGGATATAGACAGGCTCAGTGAATGGGATATAGACTGGCTCAGTGAGTGGGATATAGACCGGCTCAGTGAGTGGGATATAGACAGGCTCAGTGAATGGGATATAGACAGGCTCAGTGAGTGGGATATAGACAGGCTCAGTGAGTGGGATATAGACCGGCTCAGTGAGTGGGATATAGACAGGCTCAGTGAATGGGATATAGACTGGCTCAGTGAGTGGGATATAGACCGGCTCAGTGAGTGGGATATAGACAGGCTCAGTGAATGGGATATAGACTGGCTCAGTGAGTGGGATATAGCCTGGCTCAGTGAGTCGGATATAGACAGGCTCAGTGAGTGGGATATAGACCGGCTCAGTGAGTGGGATATAGACCGGCTCAGTGAGTGGGATATAGCCTGGCTCAGTGAGTCGGATATAGACAGGCTCAGTGAGTGGGATATAGACAGGCTCAGTGAATGGGATATAGACTGGCACACTGAGTGGGATATAGACCGGCTCACTGAGTGGGATATAGACAGGCTCAGTGAGTGGGATATAGACAGGCTCAGTGAATGGGATATAGACCGGCTCAGTGAGTGGGATATAGACAGGCTCAGTGAGTGGGATATAGACAGGCTCAGTGAGTGGGATATAGACCGGCTCAGTGAGTGGGATATAGACAGACTCAGTGAATGGGATATAGACCGGCTCAGTGAGTGGGATATAGACCGGCTCAGTGAGTGGGATATAGACAGGCTCAGTGAATGGGATATAGACTGGCTCAGTGAGTGGGATATAGACCGGCTCAGTGAGTGGGATATAGACCGGCTCAGTGAGTGGGATATAGACAGGCTCAGTGAATGGGATATGGACTGGCTCAGTGAGTGGGATATAGACCGGCTCAGTGAGTGGGATATAGACCGGCTCAGTGAGTGAGATATAGACAGGCTCAGTGAGTGGGATATAGACCGGCTCAGTGAGTGGGATATAGACAGGCTCAGTGAGTGGGATATAGATAGGCTCAGTGAGTGGGATATAGACCGGCTCAGTGAGTGGGATATAGACAGGCTCAGAGAGTGGGATATAGACAGGCTCAGTGAGTGGGATATAGACAGGCTCAGAGAGTGGAATATAGACAGGCTCAGTGAGTGGGATATAGACAGGCTCAGTGAGTGGGATATAGACCGGCTCAGTGAGTGGGATATAGACCGGCTCAGTGAGTGGGATATAGACCGGCTCAGTGAGTGGGATATAGACCGGCTCAGTGAGTGGGATATAGACCGGCTCAGTGAGTGTGATATAGACCGGCTCAGTGAGTGGGATATAGACAGGCACAGTGAGTGGGATA